>NC_092170.1:35424667-35432167 GCF_045791955.1 Oncorhynchus clarkii lewisi
ACCTCTCTCTATTTATTTGTCTAACCCTCAGCCGGTCTCTGAAACACACACACACACACACACACACACACACACACACAGACTTGTAGATGACCTGGAGCCAGTGGGTTTGGCGACGAGTACGAAGTGAGGGCCAGCCAACGAAGAGCATACAGGTCGCAGTGGTGGGTAGTATATGGGGCTTTGGTGACAAAACGGATGGCACTGTGATAGACTGCATCCAAATTGTTGAGTAGAGTATTGGAGGCTATTTTGTAAATGACATCACCGAAGTCGAGGATCGGTAGGATGGTCAGATTTACGAGGGTATGTTTGGCAGCCTGAGTGAAGGATGCTTTGTTGCGAAAAATTGGAAGCCGATTCTAGATTTAATTTTGGATTGTAGATGCTTAATGTGAGTCTGGAAGGAGAGTTTACAGTCTAAGCAGACACCTAGGTATTTTTAGTTGTCCACATATTTTAAGTCAGAACCATCCAGAGTAGTGATGCTGCACGGGCGGGCAGGTGCGAGCAGCGATCGGTTGAATAGCATGCATTTAGTTTTACTTGCATTTAAGAGCAGTTGGAGGCCACGGAAGGAGAGTTGGCATTGAAGCTCGTCTGGAGGTTAGTTAACACAGAGTCCAAAGAAGGGCCAGATATATACAGAATGGTGTCGTCTGCGTAGAGGTGGATCAGAGCATCACCAGCAGCAAGTGCGACATAATTGATGTATACAGAGAAGAGAGTCGGCCCAAGAATTTAACCCTGTGGCACCCCCATAGAGACTGCCAGAGGTCCGGACTAATCTTTGGGAATCTCAGACGATACGAAAGAGAGGTTGAACAGGCTAGTAATAGTGGTTGCAACAATTGCGGCAGATCATTTTAGAAAGAGGGGGTCCAGATTGTCTAGCCCAGCTGATTTGTAGGGGTCCAGATTTTGCAGCTCTTTCAGAACATCAGCTATCTGGATTTGAGTGAAGGAGAAATGGGGGAGGCTGTGTTGTTGTTGTCGTGTCTTTGGCTATGCCGGATTAAGTAATATGACATGCTATTCTATTCTATAAAATAATTTCTCCGTAATTAATATTACCTGATTGAGCTAATCATGTAAATGTAATTAACTAGAGAGTCGGGGCACCACTAAATAATATTTATAGAGCTGTTATCTTCCGAATAAACTCTTAAAGACCTAGTAATATTTTACATCAATAGCAGTCAATATTAATCGTCATCTTAATTCAGTCTCATCTGAAAGTGGTAAATTATTGGTTATCTGCACGAACCGTGGCTAACAAGTTGAATCAGCAATACAAAATGGGGTTTAATTATTTATTTACTAAATACCTAACTAATCACACAGAATTACACATACACACAATTAATCATAACTTGATTACAAATTACGTCATAAAGGAAAAAGTCCCTAGCTGGCGGAACAGATATGACAGCTTGTTACACAAAAGAAAAGGGGCTGGGTTTGAGTGAAAGAGCTGGAAGACTGAGGAACAAAGGGCGAAGCTGTGCTATCGTAAATACAATCTTATGCATTCTAAATTACCGTCCATTTGGAAAAGATAAATGCAATAAATATTTACTCTGAGCTGCGCTTCGGTAGATGGAAGGCCGTGTTGCCCAACCGAGTCCTTTGTCATTTCAAGAATGTCTCTGCTGGTAAATTGGATACTCTGTCTGTTCCTTCCTAACCTGCGTTTGCAGCTGCTGTTGCTAACTCAACGGCTAGGAGGTATCACTTCTGTAGTGAATAAGAGTTCAAAGTTCATGCCATTTGCAACCAAAGCTCACGCTGATGTTGGCTTCGTTCTGTAGTTATTATCTGAACCATTCTGACATCGGACCGTCGTCCTCACATCCTAGGAACAGGATATTATATTGTCGTCAAGGCTTTATAAAGGAAGGGAGAGGAGGGCGTGTTTGACAAGTTTTATAGCCCATGTCCCTTCACAGGGGCGGGCCACTGATTGAGCAGAGCCCTAACCTTGTAAAAAAATAATTCTCACATTTTAGAAGCTAAAATCACATTTCATCCCATCACGAATGATTTCATATTCAAACATTTAAAGTGAACAACAATTCCATGTGAATCCGATAACTCTGATGTGTAGACTATCCACTATAGAGTTTATGTCATCTTATCATTGAGGAGAATGTCTCAGATGACAACCGAACTGACATCATATTTATTAAGTACCACCGCATATGTTCAATTGGTCGGATTACCAGAATATAGTTAATTTCCCCCCACCTTCTGATGTTCCCAGCCAGAATCTCTATGTTAACCAAGGGTTTTGCAAATGTAACATCAGTAGGGTAGAGAGAGGAAAAAGGGGGGGAGGAGGTATTTATGACTGTCATAAACCTACCCCAGGCCAACGTCATGATATTGTATTTGTAGAACTGCTTTGCTTTATTCTTGGCCAGGTCGCAGTTGTAAATGAGAACTTGTTCTCAACTAGACTACTTAAATAAAATAAAGGTGAAATAAATAAAATAAAATAAATAAAAAATCAACATGTATTGATCACATCTTTACTAATGCTGTAGATATTTGCTTTAAAGCAGTATCCAAATCCAAAGAAGGTAGTGGTCACAATATAGTAGCCATATCAAGGAGAAACAAAGGCTGGGGCTAATATAGTGTGTAAGAGGTCAAAACAATACGTTTTGAAGTGACTCATATGTTGATGATGTAAATAATATTTGCTGGTCTGTGGTGTGTAATGAGGAGCAACCAGACGCTGCACTTGACACGTTTATGAAACGACTTATTCCAGTTATTAATAAGCATATAAAAACATTTAAATCCCGTTGGATTGATGAGGGATTGAAAATGTTTGTGGTTGAGTGGGATGAGGCAAAAGTTGGCAAACATACTGCAAATTAAGAAATCTTGTGACTAAACTAAATAAAACAAACTACACTATGAAAGAAATAATACATTCATTACAAATCCTACAATGTCATTTTCTGGATTTTTTTTCTTCTCATTTTGTCTGTCATAGTTGAAGTGTACCTATGATGAAAATTACAGGCCTCTCTCATCTTTTTAAGTGGGAGAACTTGCACAATTGGTGGCTGACTAAATAGTTTTTGGCCCCACTGTATATCGGATCAAATTATGAAAGACAAAAATTGTACTTTTGAATTCCGTAAAGTCAGTGTGGAAGAGGTGAAACAATTATTGTTGTCTATCAACAAGCCACCAGGGTCTGACAATCTGGATGGAAAATTGCTGAGGATAATAGCGGACGATATTGCCAATCCTATTTGCCACATCTTCAATTTAAGCCTACTAGAGAGCTTGTGCCCTCAGGCCTGGAGGGAAGCTAAAGTCATTCCTCTACCCAATAATTGTAAAGCTCCCTTTACTGGCTCAAATGGCTGACCAATCAGCCTGTTACCAACATTTAGTAAACTTTTGGAAATAATTGTGTTTGACAAGATACAATGCTATTTCACAATAAACAAATTGACAACAGAATTTCAGCATGAATATAGGGAAGGACACTCAACAAGCACAGCAATTACACAAATGACTGATGATTGTCTGAGAGAAATTGATGATAAAATGATTGTGAGGGCTGTTTTGTTAGACTTTAATGCAGAATTTGACATTATCGATCATAGTCTGCTGCTGGAAAAACGTATGTGTTATGGCTTTACACCCCCTGCTATAATGTGGATAAAGAGTTGCTTTACTAACAGAACACAGATAGTGTTCTTTATTAATGGAAGCCTCTCAAATATAATCCAGTTAGAATCAGGAATTCCCCAGGGCAGCTGTTTAGGCCCCTTGCTTTTATTTTTTTTTACAAACGACATGCCACTGACTTTGAGTAAAGCCAGAGTGTCTGTGTATGCGGATGACTCAACATGATACATGTCAGCTACTACAGTGACTGAAATGACTGCAACACTCAACAAAGAGCTGCAGTTAGTTTCAGAGTGGGTGGCAAGGAATAAGTTATCCCTATATATATCTAAAACTGAAAGCATTGTATTTGGAACAAAACACTCACTGAACCCTAAACCTCAACTAAATCTTGTAAAAAATTATGTGGAAATTGAGCAAGTTGAGATGACTAAACTGCTTGGAGTAACCCTAGATTGTAAACTGTCATGGTCCAAACATATTGATGCAGTTGTAGCTAAGATGGGGAGAAGTCTGTCTATAAAAAGCAATGCTCTGCCTTTTTAACAACATTATCAACAAGGCAGGTCCTACAGGCCCTAGTTTTGTCGTACCTTGACTACTGTTCAGCTTTGGCAGCAGCTACTGGGGATCCATAATAAATACACATACAAATACAAACGACCAAGCCATAGCCTGTTCACACCGCTATCATCCAGAAGGCGAGGTCAGTACAGGTGCATCAAAGCAGGGACCGAGAGACTGAAAAACAGCTTCTATCTCAAGGCCATCAGACTGTTAAACAGCCATCACTATTTCAGAGAGGCTGCTAACTACATTGAGATCCAATCACTGGCCACTTTAATAAATGGATCACTAGTCACTTTAAACAATGCCACTTTAAATAACGCCACTTTGATAATGTTTACATATCTTACATTACTCATATCACATGTATATGCTGTATTTTATACCATCTACTGCACATTGCCTATGCCGCTCGACCATCGCTTATCCATATATTTAGAATATGTACATATTCACATTGTTAGATTACTTGTTATATATTTCTGCACTGTCGGAGCTAGAAGCACAATCATTTCGCTACACTCGCATTAACATCTGCTAACCATGTGTATGTGACCAATAACATTTTATTTGAGTTCATGCTCAGTGCTGTGCAATAGTTGGATGGCATTTACAGTATATAGACTGTATTTCTAGTGACCAGCCTGGTCAGTTAGTGACCAGCCTGGCCAGTTAGTGACCAGCCTGGCCAGTTAGTGACCAGCCTGGGCAGTTCCCAGTAGAGCAGGGAGCAAGATCTTCTTAAGGAGTTTTAATGTAGAATGGTCATGCAACAGCTATTATGGCCCTGAAGGAAAATATGATGTGATTCCTAATCTGAAGGCAGGGTCATGTGATTCCTAATCTGAAGGCAGGGTCATGTGTTTCCCCCATCTAAAGGCAGGGTCATGTGATTCCTAATCTGAAGGCAGGGTCATGTGTTTCCCCCATCTAAAGGCAGGGTCATGTGATTCCTAATCTGAAGGCAGGGTCATGTGATTCCTATTCTGAAGGCAGGGTCATGTGATTCCTAATCTGAAGGCAGGGTCATGTGATTACTAATCTAAAGGCAGGGTCATGTGATTTCCCCATCTAAAGACAGGGTAATGTGATTTCTAAACTAAAGACAGGGTAATGTGATTTCCCCATCTAAAGACAGGGTAATGTGATTCCTAAACTAAAGGCAGGGTAATGTGATTCCTAAACTAAAGGCAGGGTAATGTGATTCCTAAACTAAAGGCAGGGTTTTGGGATTCCTAAACTAAAGGCAGGGTATTGGGATTCCTAAACTATAGGCAGGGTAATGGGATTCCTAAACTATAGGCAGGGTATTGGGATTCCTAAACTAAAGGCAGGGTGTTGGGATTCCTAAACTAAAGGCAGGGTATTGGGATTCCTAAACTAAAGGCAGGGTGTTGGGATTCCTAAACTAAAGGCAGGGTATTGGGATTCCTAAACTATAGGCAGGGTGTTGGGATTCCTAAACTAAAGTTAGGGTATTGGGATTCCTAAACTATAGGCAGGGTATTGGGATTCCTAAACTAAAGGCAGGGTATTGGGATTCCTAAACTAAAGGCAGGGTATTGGGATTCCTAAACTAAAGGCAGGGTATTGGGATTCCTAAACTATAGGCAGGGTATTGGGATTCCTAAACTAAAGGCAGGGTATTGGGATTCCTAAACTAAAGGCAGGGTATTGGGATTCCTAAACTATAGGCAGGGTATTGGGATTCCTAAACTATAGGCAGGGTATTGGGATTCCTAAACTAACGGCAGGGTAATGTGATTCCTAAACTAAAGGCAGGGTAATATGATTTCTAAACTGAAGGCAGGGTATTGGGATTCTTAAACTAAAGGCAGGGTAATGTGATTTCTAAACTAAAGGCAGAGTAATGTGATTTCTAAACTACAGGCAGGGTATTGGGATTCCTAAACTAAAGGCAGGGTATTGGGATTCCTAAACTAAAGACATTTTAACGTGATTCCTAAACTAAAGGCATTTTAATGTGATTTCTAAACTAAAGGCAGGGTATTGGGATTCCTAAACTAAAGGCAGGGTATTGGGATTCCTAAACTAAAGACATTTTAACGTGATTCCTAAACTAAAGGCATTTTAATGTGATTCTTAAACTAAAGGCATTTTAATGTGATTTCTAAACTAAAGGCAGGGTATTGGGATTCCTAAACTAAAAGCAGGGTATTGGGATTCCTAAACTAAAAGCAGGGTAATGCTTTGAACTGCACATTCTTCCTAGAGGATACAAACCCAGTAATATTCCTATTAGAATGGGATCCCTAATGGCCCTCCAACACAGTACATCTACATTAGTTTGGCTTAACGCTAATCATGGTTGAACTGTTTATTTTCTCTATATTTTTTCTCTGCCTTCCTCTGTAGCTCAGTCGGTACAGCATGATGCTTGCAACTCCTGGATAAATGGTTCAATTCCCAGGACCACCCACACGTAAAACATTTATGCACGCTTGGATCAAAGTGTATATTATACATCATTATCTCAATCCAGTTTAATCCAGATTAATCCAGTTTATTCCAGATTAATCCAGTTTAATCCAGTTTATACCAGATTAATCCAGATTATTCCAGTTTAATCCAGTTTAATTCAGTTCAATAAATACAAAAGACGTGTAAATATTTCCAAAGTAGAATCGTTTTTTGATTTAGTTGGTCAACTCTAATGTAAAATAGGATTCAATCTGATTCAATGATCTCTACCAGTTTCTTTCTTCCTCTCTCTGAATACATCCTGCCCAGAATCCCCTGCTCCTCCCCTCGTCTTCATCTATTGTTTCTCTCATTCCATCTTGTTCTCTATCCTTCTTTCTCTCCTTCACCTCCTCACCCTCTCCCTCTCCTGGCTGTGCTGTGTTACACACCCCAAAATTACCTCTATTGCTAGTTTGTGTCCAGTGTTCGTGTTTATGTGTGTGTGTGTGTGTGTGTGTTTGTCTGTGTGTGTGCACGTGTGTGTGTGTGTTTCTCTGTGTGTGTTATGTTGAATGTGTGCGCGCGTGTGTGTGTATGTTGTGTGTGTGTGTTTGTGTGTGCGCGCACGTGTGTGAGTTTGTCTGTGCGTGTGCGCGTGTGTGTGTGTTTGTCTGTGTGTGTTATGTTGAGGATGTGTGTGTGCGTGTGTGTATGTTGAGTGTGTGTGTGTTTGTGTGTGTGCGCGTGTGTGTGAGTTTGTCTGTGTGTGTTATGTTGAGTGCGTGCGAGTGTGTGTTTGTCTGTATGTGTTCTGTTGAGTGTGTGTGTGCGCGTGTGTGTGTGTGTGTATGTTGA
>NC_092170.1:35442167-35522167 GCF_045791955.1 Oncorhynchus clarkii lewisi
TCATTATTATCATCATCATCATTATTATCATCATCATCACCACCATCATCGTCATCACCACCATCATCATCATCATCATCATCATCAATATTATCATCGTCATCATTATTATCATCATCATCACCATCATTATTATCATCATCACCAGCTTCGAGGCAGGCAACACTGAACCTAGTATGTGAGTAAGACCTTTAAACAGGTCAACATTCACAAGGCCGCGGGGACAGACAGATTACCAGGACACGTACCCAGAGCATATGCTGACCTTCTGGCAAGCATCGTCACTGACATGTTCAACGTCTCCCTGACCAAGTCTGTAATGCCTACATGTTTTCAACCCTGTGCCCCAAGAACGCCAAGGTAACCTCCCTAAATGACTACCGCCTCGCAGTGCTCACATCTGTAGCCATGAAATGCTTTTAAAGGCTGGTTATGGCTCACATCAACACCATCATCCCAGAAACACTAAACCCACTCCAATCCGCCCCAATAGATCCACAGATGATGCAATCTTTATTGCACTCCACACTGCCCTTTCCCACCTGGACAAAAGGAACACATACGTGAGAATGCTAATTATTGACTACAGCTCAATGTTCAACACCATAGTGCCCTCCAAGCTCATCAATAAGCTAAGGACCCTGGGAGTGAACACCTCTCTTTGCAACTGAATCCTGGACTTCCTGACGGGCCGCCCCCCAGGTGGTTAGGGTACACAGCAACACATCCACCACGTTGACCCTCAACACATGGGCCTCTCAGGGGGTGCGTGCTTAGTCAACAACATCTCCCTCAATGTGAGCAAGACAAAAGAGCTGATCGTGAATGACAGGAAAGGAGGTGCCGAGCACGCCCCCATTCACATTGACGTGGCTGTAGTGGAACGGGTTGAGAGCTTCAAATTCCTCTGTGTCCGAGCTTCCTGCAATCCAGGACCTCTATACCAGGCCGTGTTCGAGGAAGGCCCTAAAAATGGTCAAAGACTCCCGTCACCTAAGTCATAAACTGATCTCTCTGCTACCGCACGGCAATCGGTACCGGTGCACTAGAGGCTTCTTAATTAACATCTTCAACCCTCGAGCCATAAGACTACCGAACAATCAATCAAATGGCTATATGGACTATTTACATTGACCCCTGTATTTTATTA
The DNA here is from genome assembly GCF_045791955.1 of Oncorhynchus clarkii lewisi. Taxonomy (NCBI): domain Eukaryota; kingdom Metazoa; phylum Chordata; class Actinopteri; order Salmoniformes; family Salmonidae; genus Oncorhynchus; species Oncorhynchus clarkii. The sequence goes on from NC_092170.1 coordinate 35,443,318, forward strand.
TTATGTATTAGAATGTTTTACACTGACTCTCTTGCTCAGGCTCAATGTACACTCAGTGGACTCTACCCACACACTGACTGGACTCTAACTACTGGACTCTACCCATACACTGACTGGACTCTAACTACTGGACTCTACCCATACACTGACTGGACTCTAACTACTGGACTCTACCCACACACTCAGTGGACTCTACCCACACACTGACTGGACTCTAACTACTGGACTCTACCCACACACTCAGTGGACTCTACCCACACACTGACTGGACTCTAACTGCTGGACTCTACCCACACACTGACTGGACTCTAACTACTGGACTCTACCCACACTGACTGGACTCTACCCACACACTGACTGGACTCTACCCATGCACTGACTGGACTCTAACTACTGGACTCTACCCATACACTGACTGGACTCTAACTACTGGACTCTACCCACACACTCACTGGACTCTACCCACACACTGACTGGACTCTAACTACTGGACTCTACCCACACACTCACTGGACTCTACCCACACACTGACTGGACTCTAACTACTGGACTCTACCCACACACTGACTGGACTCTACCCACCCACTCACTGGACTCTACCCACCCACTCACTGGACCCTACCCACCCACTAACTGGACCCTACCCACACACTGACTGGACTCTACCCACACACTCACTGGACTCTACCCACACACTGACTGGACTCTAACTAGTGGACTCTACCCACCCACTCACTGCTCTAACTACTTGACTCTACCCACCCACTCACTGGACTCTACCCACCCACTCACTGGACTCTACCCACACACTGAATGGACTCTACCCACCCACGCACTGGACTCTACCCACACACTGAATGGACTCTACCCACCCACGCACTGGACTCTACCCACACACTGACTGGACTCTACCCACACACTGACTGGACTCTACCCAGACACTGACTGGACTCTACCCACACACTGACTGGACTATAACTAGTGGACTCTACCCACACACTGACTGGACTCTACCCACACACTGACTGGACTCTAACTAGTGGACTCTACCCACACACTGAATGGACTCTAACTAGTGGACTCTACCCACACACTGACTGGACTCTAACTAGTGGACTCTACCCACACACTGACTGGACTCTAACTACTGGACTCTACCCATACACTGACTGGACTCTAACTACTGGACTCTACCCACACACTCAGTGGACTCTACCCACACACTGACTGGACTCTAACTACTGGACTCTACCCACACACTCAGTGGACTCTACCCACACACTGACTGGACTCTAACTGCTGGACTCTACCCACACACTGACTGGACTCTAACTACTGGACTCTACCCACACTGACTGGACTCTACCCACACACTGACTGGACTCTACCCATGCACTGACTGGACTCTAACTACTGGACTCTACCCATACACTGACTGGACTCTAACTACTGGACTCTACCCACACACTCACTGGACTCTACCCACACACTGACTGGACTCTAACTACTGGACTCTACCCACACACTCACTGGACTCTACCCACACACTGACTGGACTCTAACTACTGGACTCTACCCACACACTGACTGGACTCTACCCACCCACTCACTGGACTCTACCCACCCACTCACTGGACCCTACCCACCCACTAACTGGACCCTACCCACACACTGACTGGACTCTACCCACACACTCACTGGACTCTACCCACACACTGACTGGACTCTAACTAGTGGACTCTACCCACCCACTCACTGCTCTAACTACTTGACTCTACCCACCCACTCACTGGACTCTACCCACCCACTCACTGGACTCTACCCACACACTGAATGGACTCTACCCACCCACGCACTGGACTCTACCCACACACTGAATGGACTCTACCCACCCACGCACTGGACTCTACCCACACACTGACTGGACTCTACCCACACACTGACTGGACTCTACCCAGACACTGACTGGACTCTACCCACACACTGACTGGACTATAACTAGTGGACTCTACCCACACACTGACTGGACTCTACCCACACACTGACTGGACTCTAACTAGTGGACTCTACCCACACACTGAATGGACTCTAACTAGTGGACTCTACCCACACACTGACTGGACTCTAACTAGTGGACTCTACCCACACACTGACTGGACTCTAACTAGTGGACTCTACCCACCCACTCACTGCTCTAACTAATGGACTCTACCCACCCGCTCACTGGACTCTAACAACACACTCACACATAGTACACTGAGACTGACACTCCAACGTACACACACACACACACACAGGGTATTCAGGTTATTCAGGGTATTCAGATATTCAGGTTATTCAGGGTATTCAGATATTCAGGTTATTCAGGGTATTCAGGGTATTCAGATATTCAGGGTATTCAGATTTTCAGGTTATACCGGGTATTCAGATATTCATGGTATTCAGGTTTTACAGGGTATTCAGATATTCAGGGTATTCAGGTTATACCGGGTATTCAGATATTCAGGTTATACAGGGTATTCAGAGTATTCAGATATTCAAGGATAGTCAGTCGTTGTTATTTCAGACAGATCTGTCTCTTTGTTAGGGCTCTGTACATAAGATACCTGATGTGAACTCTCTCTGAATGAGTGTGGACGTTTGTGTGACATCTCATTCACACATAGGTGATTAAAAACCTCTTAAGGCCACTAGATGGCAGCAGTATATGTGCAAAGTTTTAGACTCATCCAATGAACCATTGCATTTTAACCATTGTCTCAAGACCGCCCAAAATGTGCCTAATTGGTTTATTAATACATTTTAAAGTTCATAACTGTGCACTCTCCTCAAACAATAGCATGGTATTCTTTCACTGTAATAGCTACTGTAAATTGGACAGTGCAGTTAGATGAACAAGAATTTAAGCTTTCTGCCAATATCAGACATGTCTACGTCCTGTCAAATGTTCTTATTACTTACAACCTCATGCTAATCGCATTAGCCGACGTTAGCTCAACCGTCCCGAGGGGGAACCACTAATGAACCATTTCACACTACGGTGCACCAATATTGACACACACACACACACACATTATGGCACATCAATACTGAGACAAACACAAACACACACACACACACACACACACACACACACACACACACACACACACACACACACACACACACACACACACACACACACACACACACACACACACACACACACATGCATATTGATGCCACATACATACATTCTGTCACATTCCTTCACACTCTTCACATAAGCTGCGCTTCCTCTCTATTATCTATGCATAGTCCCTTTTCCACTACCTACATGTACATATTGACTCTATTACCTTGACTAACCTGTACCCCCGCACAATGACTCTGTACCGGTACCCCGTGAATATAGCCTTGTAATTGTTATTTTATCGTGTTATTATTTTTCCTTTAGTTTATTTATCTAATTTGTCTTTCTTACTTTTGTAAACTCTGCATTGTTGGTTAAGGGCTCATGAGTAAGCATTTCACAGTAAGGTCTGTTGTATTCTGTGTATGTGACAAATCCTATTTGATTTGACCATCATCACCACCATCATCATCATCACCACCACCTTCATCATCATCATCATCATCATCACCACCACCACCACCTTCATCATCATCATCATCATCATCACCACCATCTTCATCCTCATCATCATCACCTTCATCAATGGAACTCTGTCATCCTGTTCTTGTTACTCTGTAAAAGACCGGCCTCAAAATATCTGAGTGCTGTTTGAAATGTGTGTTTTGGAGAGCCCATCTGTCAGTGGTGTGTGTGTGTGTGTGTGTGTGTGTGTGTGTGTGTGTGTGTGTGTGTGTGTGTGTGTGTGTGTGTGTGTGTGTGTGTGTGTGTGTGTGTGTGTGTGTGTGTGTGTGTGTGACCCAATGAGGCAGCAAAATGCAGCAGGTTAATCCCCTGTCAGCTCCAGCAGAACAGATGTGGAGATTTATGTCAGAGAGAGGGAGGGAGAGAGGGAGAGAGAGAGGGAGGGAGAGAGAGAGAGGGTGGGAGAGAGAGAGGGGGGGAGAGAGATAGGGGGGAGAGAGAGAGAGGGTGGGAGAGAGAGAGGGGGGAGAGAGAGAGAGAGAGGGAGAGAGAAAGAGAAAGAGAGAGTGAAAGAGAAAGAGAGCGTGTGAGAGAGCAAAGGCACGTCTGGTACTGTCAGTTCTATATAAAAAGTCAGAAACGTGTGTGTTTTTTGAGTCTCTACTCGCTCTCTGTGTTAGCATGTGTGTTGGTGTTAATGAGCCGAGGCAGTGTGTGTGAGAAAAGGCGTGTTTCGTGGGCGCTCGTGGCGTTTATTTTTTGTCATCTCCTCAGCGACTCGTCCCTCTTCATCGTCCTCATCCTCACTCGTCTGTCACAGCCGGCACCATCTCGCTGTTTTTGTCATTTAACATCACGCTGTTCCTGTCGTTTGACAGAGCGCGTCTCCATCACGCATTTCTTGTTGTTTAACAGTGATGATGCGTGCGATTTGCCGGTCGGAGGGCAGAGTTAGGCAGCGGCTGGGGAAGGAGGTAGGCACACACACACACACACACACACACACACACAACGATAAACGCCTAAACCTTACTAATCTCTTTCACTATCTCTCTCGTTCTCCTTCAGGGTATTCAGGTTTTTCAGGGTATTCAGATATTCAGATATTCAAGGATAGTCAAGCGTTGTTATTTCAGACAGATCTGTCTCTTTGTTAGGGCTCTGTACATAAGATACCTGATGTGAAATCTCTCTGAATGAGTGTGGACGTTTGTGTGACATCTCATTCACACATAGGTGATTAAAAACCTCTTAAGGCCACTAGATGGCAGCAGTAAATGTGCAAAGTTTTAGACTGATCCAATGAACCATTGCATTTTAACCATTGTCTCAAGACTGCCCAAATGTGCCTAATTGGTTTATTAATACATTTTAAAGTTCATAACTGTGCACTCTCCTCAAACAATAGCATGGTATTATTTCACTGTAATAGCTACTGTAAATTGGACAGTGCAGTTAGATGAAAAATAATTTAAGCTTTCTGCCAATATCAGACATGTCTACGTCCTGTCAAATGTTCTTATTACTTACAACCTCATGCTAATCGCATTAGCCGACGTTAGCTCAACCGTCCTGAGGGGGAACCACTAATTAACCCTTTCACACTACAGTGCACCAATATTGACACACACACACACACACACATTATGGCACATCAATACATCAATTCCCTCCTCTCTCTTCCCCTCTTTCTTCCTCCTCTCTCTCCCCCTCTCTCTCCCTCATCTCTCTCTCTCATCTCTCTCCCTCCTTGCTCTCTCTCCTCTTTCTCCCCACTTTCCCTCCTCTTTCTCTTTCTTTCTTCCTTCTCTCTCCTTTCTCTCCCCGTTTACCCTCCTCTCTCTCCCTCCTCTCTCTCCCTCACCTCTACCCCTCATCTCCCTCCTCTTTCTCCTTATTTCCCCTCCTCTCTGGTTTCTTCCTCTCCCCCCTCTTTCCCTCCTCTCTCTCTCCCCTCTTTTCCTCCTCGCTCTCACCCTCTCCTCCCTCTCCCTCCTCTCTCATACTCCTCTCTCCCCCTTCTCCCCCTCCTCTCTCCCCTTCCTCTCCCCCTCATCCCTCTCCCTTCTCTCTCACCCTCCTCTCTCATCCTACTCCCTCTCCCTCCTCTCTCTCCCCCTCTTACCTTCCTCTCTCCCTCCTCTCGCTTCCCCCACTTTCCCTACTCTCTCTCCCTTTCCCCCTATTCACTTCTCTCTCCACCTTATTTCACCCCTCTTTCCGTCTTCTCTCTCCTCTGTCTCTCCCCGCTCTCTCCCTTCTCTGTCTCCTGTAGGATCATTACCTGGTGGCTGTTGTGTTGGAGAGTAACTGCTTTGGACACATCTCTGTGTTGCATTATTTATCTCTAATATCTCTCTCTGTCACTCTCAGTTCCTCTAGTCACTCATTATTACCAACACCCAGCTACAGTTACATTACAGGAGACAGCATGGTTATCTACAGTTATACTACAACATGGTTATACTACAACATGGTTATCTACAGTTATACTACAACATGGTTATCTAGAGTTATACTACAACATGGTTATCTAGAGTTATACTGCAGGAGGCAACATGGTTATCTACAGTTATACTACAACATGGTTATACTACAACATGGTTATCTAGAGTTACACTACAACATGGTTATCTACAGTTACACTACAACATGGTTATCTACAGTTATACAACAACATGGTTATCTACAGTTATACTACAACATGGTTATCTAGAGTTATACTACAACATGGTTATCTAGAGTTATACTACAACATGGTTATCTAGAGTTATACTGCAGGAGGCAACATGGTTATCTACAGTTATACTACAACATGGTTATCTAGAGTTATACTACAACATGGTTATCTACAGTTACACTACAACATGGTTATCTACAGTTATACTACAACATGGTTATACTACAACATGGTTATCTAGAGTTATACTACAACATGGTTATCTAGAGTTATACTACAACATGGTTATACTACAACATGGTTATCTAGAGTTATACTACAACATGGTTATCTAGAGTTCTACTACAACATGGTTATCTAGAGTTATACTACAACATGGTTATACTACAACATGGTTATCTACAGTTACACTACAACATGGTTATACTACAACATGGTTATCTAGAGTTATACTACAACATGGTTATCTAGAGTTACACTACAACATGGTTATCTAGAGTTATACTGCAGGAGGCAACATGGTTATCTACAGTTATACTACAACATGGTTATCTAGAGTTATACTACAACATGGTTATCTACAGTTACACTACAACATGGTTATCTACAGTTATACTACAACATGGTTATACTACAACATGGTTATCTAGAGTTATACTACAACATGGTTATCTAGAGTTATACTACAACATGGTTATACTACAACATGGTTATCTAGAGTTATACTACAACATGGTTATCTAGAGTTCTACTACAACATGGTTATCTAGAGTTATACTACAACATGGTTATACTACAACATGGTTATCTACAGTTACACTACAACATGGTTATACTACAACATGGTTATCTAGAGTTATACTACAACATGGTTATCTAGAGTTACACTACAACATGGTTATCTAGAGTTATACTGCAGGAGGCAACATGGTTATCTACAGTTATACTACAACATGGTTATACTACAACATGGTTATCTAGAGTTATACTACAACATGGTTATCTAGAGTTGTACAACAACATGGTTATCTAGAGTTATACTGCAGGAGGCAACATGGTTATCTACAGTTATACTACAACATGGTTATACTACAACATGGTTATCTAGAGTTATACAACAACATGGTTATCTAGAGTTGTACAAAAACATGGTTATCTAGAGTTACACTGCAGGAGGCAACATGGTTATCTACAGTTATACTACAACATGGTTATACTACAACATGGTTATCTAGAGTTATACTAAAACATGGTTATACTACAACATGGTTATCTAGAGTTATACTACAACATGGTTATCTAGAGTTATACTGCAGGAGGCAACATGGTTATCTACAGTTATACTACAACATGGTTATCTAGAGTTATACTACAACATGGTTATCTACAGTTACACTACAACATGGTTATCTAGAGTTATACTACAACATGGTTATCTACAGTTATACTACAACATGGTTATACTACAACATGGTTATCTAGAGTTATACTACAACATGGTTATCTAGAGTTCTACTACAACATGGTTATACTACAACATGGTTATCTAGAGTTATACTACAACATGGTTATCTAGAGTTATACTACAACATGGTTATCTAGAGTTATACTACAACATGGTTATCTACAGTTATACTACAACATGGTTATACTACAACATGGTTATCTAGAGTTACACTACAACATGGTTATACTACAACATGGTTATCTAGAGTTATACTACAACATGGTTATCTAGAGTTGTACAACATCATGGTTATCTACAATTACACTACAACATGGTTATCTAGAGTTACACTACAACATGGTTATCTAGAGTTACACTACAACATGGTTATCTACAGTTATACTACAACATGGTTATACTACAACATGGTTATACAACAACATGGTTATCTACAGTTATACTACAACATGGTTATCTAGAGTTATACTACAACATGGTTATCTAGAGTTATACTGCAGGAGGCAACATGGTTATCTACAGTTATACTACAACATGGTTATACTACAACATGGTTATCTACAGTTATACTACAACATGGTTATCTACAGTTACACTACAACATGGTTATCTACAGTTATACTACAACATGGTTATCTAGAGTTACACTACAACATGGTTATACTACAGTTATACTACAACATGGTTATCTACAGTTATACTACAACATGGTTATCTACAGTTATACTACAACATGGTTATACTACAACATGGTTATCTAGAGTTATAGTACAACATGGTTATCTAGAGTTATACTACAACATGGTTATCTAGAGTTATACAACAACATGGTTATCTAGAGTTATACTACAACATGGTTATCTACAGTTATACTACAACATGGTTATACTACAACATGGTTATCTAGAGTTACACTACAACATGGTTATACTACAACATGGTTATCTAGAGTTATACTACAACATGGTTATCTAGAGTTACACTACAACATGGTTATCTAGAGTTACACTACAACATGGTTATCTAGAGTTACACTACAACATGGTTATCTACAGTTATACTACAACATGGTTATACTACAACATGGTTATCTAGAGTTATACTACAACATGGTTATCTAGAGTTATACTGCAGGAGGCAACATGGTTATCTAGAGTTACACTACAACATGGTTATCTACAGTTATACTACAACATGGTTATACTACAACATGGTTATCTACAGTTACACTACAACATGGTTATCTACAGTTATACTACAACATGGTTATCTAGAGTTACACTACAACATGGTTATACTACAACATGGTTATCTAGAGTTGCACTACAACATGGTTATACCACAACATGGTTATCTAGAGTTACACTACAACATGGTTATCTACAGTTATACTACAACATGGTTATCTAGAGTTACACTACAACATGGTTATACTACAACATGGTTATCTAGAGTTATACTACAACATGGTTATCTACAGTTATACTACAACATGGTTATCTACAGTTATACTACAACATGGTTATCTAGAGTTATACTACAACATGGTTATCTACAGTTACACTACAACATGGTTATCTAGAGTTATACTACAACATGGTTATACTGCAACATGGTTATCTACAGTTATACTACAACATGGTTATCTACAGTTATTCTACAACATGGTTACACTACAACATGGTTATACTACAACATGGTTATCTAGAGTTATACTACAACATGGTTATCTACAGTTATACTACAACATGGTTATCTACAGTTATACTACAACATGGTTATCTACAGTTATTCTACAACATGGTTACACTACAACATGGTTATACTACAACATGGTTATCTACAGTTATACTACAACATGGTTATACTACAACATGGTTATCTAGAGTTATACTACAACATGGTTATCTACAGTTACACTACAACATGGTTATCTAGAGTTATACTACAACATGGTTATACTACAACATGGTTATCTAGAGTTATACTACAACATGGTTATCTACAGTTATACTACAACATGGTTATCTAGAGTTATACTACAACATGGTTATCTACAGTTACACTACAACATGGTTATCTAGAGTTATACTACAACATGGTTATACTACAACATGGTTATACTACAACATGGTTATCTAGAGTTACACTACAACATGGTTATCTAGAGTTATACTACAACATGGTTATACTACAACATGGTTATCTAGAGTTATACTACAACATGGTTATCTACAGTTACACTACAACATGGTTATCTAGAGTTATACTACAACATGGTTATACTACAACATGGTTATACTACAACATGGTTATCTAGAGTTACACTACAACATGGTTATACTACAGTTATACTACAACATGGTTATCTAGAGTTATACTACAACATGGTTATCTACAGTTATACTACAACATGGTTATACTACAACATGGTTATACTACAACATGGTTATCTAGAGTTATACTACAACATGGTTATCTACAGTTATACTACAACATGGTTATACCACAACATGGTTATCTAGAGTTATACTACAACATGGTTATCTACAGTTATACTACAACATGGTTATACTACAACATGGTTATACTACAACATGGTTATCTACAGTTATACTACAACATGGTTATCTACAGTTACACTACAACATGGTTATCTAGAGTTATACTACAACATGGTTATCTACAGTTATACTACAACATGGTTATACTACAACATGGTTATACTACAACATGGTTACACTACAACATGGTTATAGTACAACATGGTTATCTAGAGTTATACTACAACATGGTTATCTACAGTTATACTACAACATGGTTATCTAGAGTTATACTGCAATCAATAGTTTGGTTAGCTGCAGGCCTGATTCACCTTAATCACATGCAAATAACAAATTGATTATTGTTCTCTGGTTACAAACTCAGTGTGGATCTTTCCTTAAAAATACACCATTTTGTAAAGGTGTATCAGTACCCTGTCCTTTGACATTGGTATGCTTAGTCATTTTGTCAAGGCTATGCTAGTTTGACATTTTACCCCGTCATATATATACATCTATACACTGTGTTATATCAACAACATACTTTCACAGCAATTTTCTTTAGAGGTTTATAATTTTAAAAAATGAAACACCTTTGTCTTCTACATTTGTACATTTAAAATATGTTTTGTTCTCTGCCTTCTTAGAAGAAAAAAAAAGATTCTTAGAATCCTTTTTTGGTTCCAGGTAGAACCCTTTTGGTTCCAAATAGGACCCTATTGGGTTCCATCTAGAACCATTTCCCCAGAGGGTTCTACATGGAACGCAAAAGAGTTCTACATGTTCACCTATTGGGTCGGCCAAAGATCCCTTTTGGAACCCTTATCTTTCTAGAGTGTTTCACAATTTACACCTGTTTAGATTAGATTACATTAGGTTGTCTTTTGTCTTTTTCATACAGAAATGTAATTTGATGTTGACATTTTATAGAAGCTGCTTAGATGGGGTATCTTTATCTGAAGTTAAAAGGAGAGGTGTTTATACAGCTACATGCTACCTTCCATTCTGCTTCACTACAGACACAAGGTCACCCTCAGTGTGTGTGTGTGTGTGTGTGTGTGTGCGTGTGTGTGTGTGTGTGTGTGTGTGTGTGTGTGCGTGCGTGCGTGCGTGCGTGCGCTCATGTATTTGTACGTATTTAATGATAAATGGACAGTATTGTTCAATACAGCTGAGTGTGTGTGTGTGTGTGTGTGTGTGTGTGTGTGTGTGTGTGTGTGTGTGTGTGTGTGTGTGTGTATCTCTGTGTGCGTGTCTGTGTGTGTGTGTATGTGTGCGTGCGTGAAATGAATTAAACCCTGTCTATTTAAAATGTTATTGTTAGTTTAGGGAAGGCAGTTGACAGACAGAAAGCACTGCAGTTACCAGCTAATGAACAGGCTTCTGTACGTATCATCAGCTTTATTAAGGAAGCTACAGTATAATGGATGATATGAACAGTGGTCAGTGGGCTTTATTAACTAGCACATCCAGAACCACTGGTGATTGGTATTGGACAGAGGATATGAACAGTGGTCAGTGGGCTTCATTACAGTTTTTTTCGATTGCTAAACGACAGTGGACACAACTCGAGTCACATGTGCAAAACTCTAACTACAGTCTGCACAGCAGCAGTTCATGTGGACCAAACTCTAGTTCGTTTTTCATTGCTTGAACACAGTTTTCAAAACTCTACACACTTATCCCATGACTTTAACCACAACCTGCACAACACTGTAGATTTACAGCACTTTGTTCAAATGCTAACACACTGCTGTCAAAACTGTGAACCACACATTCAAAACGGAATAGATTTCAGCATTGTGCCTTTCAAACACTGCTGATTGCAATTTCAGCTGAAAGGCTAAGCAGGTGTCTTGTTTTAGACTTGTTAGTGAACACACACACATATTACAGTATATATAGGTAGAGCTCAGAAAGACTCATTTTGGAAATGGAACAAGGAAGATGGGTTCGTGGAGGGAGAAGGGTGGCAGGGAGAGGGCGGATGCGTGGAGGAAGACAAAGAAGACAAAGAGCTGTTATTTCAGATGAAATAAGGGCTACACTTATAGACCATGTCGTGAACCATGGTCTCTCATTGAGAGAGGCAGGGTTGAGGGTGCAACCCAATCTGCAAAGATCCACAGTGGCATCTGTAATGCGAATTTTCCATCATGCAAACAGGTGAGAGTTACATTCTTACAGTAAATGAAAACATTACAGGAATCTATTTTGTATTGCAATTATAGAATATTTACACAGATATATATTACAGTAAGTTTGACTGTAAAATATATTTTTACAACAGGACCCAAAGGCTGCCCCCAACATGGGGAAGAGGAAAAATATTTTCAGATGCGCAGGAAAATGCTCTTGTTGACATGGTTGTTGTCAATAATGCAATAAAACTGCGGGAGATTCAAGATAGAGTGCTGGCTGATAATGATATATTTGAAAATGTTAATTCTGTCAGCACAACAACTATTGCTCAGGTCCTAAAGAAACACCAAGTTACAATGAAACAGTTATACACTGTACCGTTCGAGAGAAACAGTGAACGGGTAAAAGAGCAAAGATACCAATATGTCCAGGTAAGACGTCTGAGGTTACGTACACAGCTATACAAAATATTTACAGTAAAAAAAACACTAGCTTTTCTACAGTAAAACTGAGTAATGGAGGTGGAAGCACTGGGAAGACCACATTCATTTGTATTTATCGATGAAGCTGGATTTAACCTTGCCAAAACACGGCGCAGAGGAAGGAATGTTATAGGTCAAAGGGCCACTGTGGAGGTTCCAGGCCAAAGGGGGGGAAATATCACCATGTGTGCTGCAATGGCCAATGATGGTTTGCTTCTCAACACACCACTCATTGGCCCATACAACACAGAAAGGCTTATAGCTTTCCTAGAACAGCTCCATGCTAAGCTAGTGCCAGCAGAACAGGGGGAGCCAGTAAGAAACCCCCAAGTTTTTGTCATAGTTTGCGATAACGTTGCTTTTCACCACTCTGCAGCTGTCACAGATTGGTTTGCAGCACATCACAGATTTATGGTTTTGTACCTGCCTGCATATTCACCCTTCCTCAACCCAATAGAGGAGTTTTTCTCTGCCTGGAGGTGGAAAGTGTTAGGTCACCACCCACATGACCAAATGTCTCTTTTGTAAGCCATGCGTGCCGGATGTGAGGACACGAGTCCAGAGGACTGCCAGGGATGGATAAGGCACTCCAGAAGGTTCTTCCCCAGGTGCTGTTACGGTGCGTGAATGAGGACCCAAAAGCGAATTAACTTAAACAGAGCTTCTTTAATTACCAAACATAGGTAGGCTCAGACGGACCGGCAGATTCCGACAGGACAAGACAAGGTTACAGCAAACATGACGACAGTCTGGTTCAGGCATGAAACACAACAAACAAGAATCCGACAAGGACAGGAACAAAAACAGAGAGAGATATAGGGGACTAATCAGAGGGAAAAGGGGAACAGGTGGGAGAAGGGGTGACGAGGTAGTCAAGAGGAGACAAGGAACAGCTGGGGGAAAGCGGGGAAGAAAAGGTAACCTAACAACGACCAGCAGAGGGAGACAGGGTGAAGGGAAAGGACAGAGACAAGACACAACATGACAGTGCATGACAGTACCCCCCCACTCACCGAGCGCCTCCTGGCGCACTCGAGGAGGAAACCTGGCGGCAACGGAGGAAATCCTCGATCAGCGCACGGTCCAGCACGTCCCGAGAGGGAACCCAACTCCTCTCCTCAGGACCGTACCCCTCCCAATCTACGAGGTACTGGTGACCACGGCCCCGAGGACGCATGTCCAAAATTCTACGGACCCTGTAGATGGGTGCGCCCTCGACAAGGATGGGGGGGGGGGGGGGGGGGGGGGAAGACGAGCGGGGGCGCGAAGGACGGGCTTGATGCAGGAGACATGGAAGACCGGGTGGACGCGACGAAGGTATCGCGGAAGAAGAAGTCGAACTGCGACAGGATTAATGACCCGAGAAATACGGAACGGACCAATGAACCGCGGGGTCAACTTGCGAGAAGCCGTCTTAAGGGGAAGGTTCTGAGTGGAGAGCCAAACTCTCTGACCGCGACAATATCTAGGACTCTTAGTTCTACGCTTATTAGCAGCCCTCACAGTCTGCGTCCTATAACGGCAAAGTGCAGACCTGACCCTCTTCCAGGTGCGCTCGCAACGTTGGACAAAAGCCTGAGCGGAGGGGACGCTGGACTCGGCGAACTGAGATGAGAACAGCGGAGGCTGGTACCCGAGGCTACTCTGAAAAGGAGATAGCCCGGTCGCAGACGAAGGAAGCGAGTTGTGGGCGTATTCTGCCCAGGGGAGCTGTTCTGACCAAGACGCAGGGTTGCGAAAAGAAAGACTGCGTAAGATGCGACCAATAGTCTGATTGGCCCGTTCTGCTTGACCGTTAGACTGGGGGTGAAAGCCGGAAGAGAGACTGACGGAAGCCCCAATCAAACGGCAAAACTCCCTCCAAAATTGAGACGTGAATTGCGGACCTCTGTCCGAAACGACGTCTGACGGAAGGCCATGAATTCTGAAAACATTCTCGATGATGATTTGTGCCGTCTCTTTAGCAGAAGGAAGCTTAGCAAGGGGAATGAAATGAGCCGCCTTAGAGAACCTATCGACAACCGTAAGAATAACAGTCTTCCCCGCTGACGAAGGCAGTCCGGTGACAAAATCTAAGGCGATGTGAGACCACGGTCGAGAGGGAATAGGAAGCGGCCTGAGACGGCCGGCAGGAGGAGAGTTACCGGACTTAGTCTGCGCGCAGACCGAACAAGCAGCCACGAAACGACGCGTGTCATGCTCCCGGGTGGGCCACCAAAAACGCTGGCGAATGGAAGCAAGCGTACCCCGAACGCCAGGGTGGCCGGCTAACTTGGCAGAGTGAGCCCACTGAAGAACGGCCAGACGAGTAGGAACGGGAACGAAAAGAAGGTTCCTAGGACAAGCGCGCGGCGACGGAGTGTGAGTGAGCGCTTGTTTTACCTGCCTCTCAATTCCCCAGACAGTCAACCCGACAACACGCCCCTCAGGGAGAATCCCCTCGGGGTCAGTGGAGGCTACTGAAGAACTGAAGAGACGAGACAAAGCATCAGGCTTGGTGTTCTTAGAGCCCGGACGATAAGAAATCACGAACTCGAAACGAGCGAAAAACAGCGCCCAACGCGCCTGACGCGCATTAAGTCGTTTGGCAGAACGGATGTACTCAAGGTTCCTATGGTCAGTCCAAACGACAAAAGGAACGGTCGCCCCCTCCAACCACTGTCGCCATTCGCCTAGGGCTAACCGGATGGCGAGCAGTTCGCGGTTACCCACATCATAGTTACGTTCCGACGGCGACAGGCGATGAGAAAAATACGCGCATGGGTGGACCTTGTCGTCAGAGAGGGAGCGCTGAGAAAGAATGGCTCCCACGCCCACCTCTGACGCGTCAACCTCGACAACGAACTGTCTAGAGACGTCAGGTGTAACAAGGATAGGAGCGGATGTAAAACGATTCTTGAGGAGATCAAAAGCTCCCTGGGCGGAAACGGACCACTTAAAGCACGTCTTGACAGAAGTAAGGGCTGTGAGAGGAGCTGCCACCTGACCGAAATTACGGATGAAACGACGATAGAAGTTTGCGAAGCCGAGAAAGCGCTGCAGCTCGACGCGTGACTTAGGGACGGGCCAATCAATGACAGCTTGGACCTTAGCGGGATCCATCTTAATGCCTTCAGCGGAAATAACAGAACCGAGAAATGTGACGGAGGAGGCATGAAAAGTGCACTTCTCAGCCTTCACAAAAAGACAATTCTCTAAAAGGCGCTGGAGGACACGTCGAACGTGCTGAACATGAATCTGGAGTGACGGTGAAAAAATCAGGATATCGTCAAGGTAAACGAAAACAAAGATGTTCAGCATGTCTCTCAGGACATCATTGACTAATGCCTGAAAGACAGCTGGAGCGTTAGCGAGGCCGAAAGGAAGGACCCGGTATTCAAAGTGCCCTAACGGAGTGTTAAACGCCGTCTTCCACTCGTCCCCCTCCCTGATGCGCACGAGATGGTAAGCGTTACGAAGGTCCAACTTAGTGAAAAACCTGGCTCCCTGCAGGATCTCGAAGGCTGAAGACATAAGAGGAAGCGGATAACGATTCTTCACTGTTATGTCATTCAGCCCTCGATAATCTATGCAGGGGCGCAGAGACCCGTCCTTCTTCTTGACAAAAAAAAACCCCGCTCCGGCGGGAGAGGAGGAGGGGACTATGGTACCGGCGTCAAGAGCTACAGACAAATAATCTTCGAGAGCCTTACGTTCGGGAGCCGACAGAGAGTATAGTCTACCCCGGGGGGGGGGTGGTTCCCGGAAGGAGATCAATACTACAATCATACGACCGGTGTGGAGGAAGAGAGGTGGCCCTGGACCGACTGAACACCGTGCGCAGATCGTGATATTCCTCCGGCACCCCTGTCAAATCACCAGGCTCCTCCTGTGAAGAAGAGACAGAGGAAACAGGAGGGATAGCAGACATTAAACATTTCACATGACAAGAGACGTTCCAGGAGAGGATAGAATTACTAGACCAATTAATGGAAGGATTATGACAAACTAGCCAGGGATGGCCCAAAACAACAGGTGTAAAAGGTGAACGAAAAATTAAAAAATAAATGGTTTCACTATGATTACCAGAAACAGTGAGGGTTAAAGGTAGCGTCTCACGCTGAATCCTGGGGAGAGGACTACCATCCAGGGCGAACAAGGCCGTGGGCTCCTTTAACTGTCTGAGAGGAATGTCATGTTCCCGAGCCCAGGTCTCGTCCATAAAACAGCCCTCCGCCCCAGAGTCTATTAAGGCACTGCAGGAAGCTGACGAACCGGTCCAGCGTAAATGGACCGACAAGGTAGTGCAGGATCTTGAAGGAGAGACAGGAGTAGTAGCGCTCACCAGTAGCCCTCCGCTTACTGACGAGCTCTGGCCTTTTACTGGACATGAAGTGACAAAATGACCAGCGGAACCGCAATAGAGACAGAGGCGGTTGGTGATTCTCCGTTCCCTCTCCTTAGTCGAGATGCGGATACCTCCCAGCTGCATGGGCTCAGCACCCGAGCCGGCAGAGGAAGATGGTAGTGATGCGGAGAGGGGAGCGACGGAGAGCGCGAGCTCCTTTCCACGAGCTCGGTGACGAAGATCAACCCGTCGCTCAATGCGAATAGCGAGTTCAATCAAGGAATCCACGCTGGAAGGAACCTCCCGGGAGAGAATCTCATCCTTTACCTCTGCGCGGAGACCCTCCAGAAGACGAGCGAGCAAGGCCGGCTCGTTCCAGCCACTGGAGACAGCAAGAGTGCGAAACTCAATAGAGTAGTCTGTTATGGATCGATTGCCTTGACATAGGGAAGACAGGGCCCTGGAAGCCTCCTCCCCAAAAACAGATCGATCAAAAACCCGTATCATCTCCTCCTTAAAGTCCTGATACTGGTTAGTACACTCAGCCCTTGCCTCCCAGATTGCCGTGCCCCACTCACGAGCCCGTCCAATAAGGAGAGATATGACGTAGGCGACACGAGCAGTGCTCCTGGAGTAAGTGTTGGGCTGGAGAGAAAACACAATATCACACTGGGTGAGGAACGAGCGGCATTCAGTGGGCTCCCCAGAGTAACACGGCGGGTTATTGATTCTGGGCTCCGGAGATTCGAAAGCCCTGGAAGTGGCCGGTGGATCGAGGCGGAGATGGTGAACCTGTTCTGTGAGGTTGGAGACTTGGGTGGCCAGGGTCTCAACGGCATGTCGAGCAGCAGACACTTCCTGCTCGTGTCTGCCTAGCATCGCTCCCTGGATCCCGACGGCTGAGTGGAGAGGATCCGAAGTCGCTGGGTCCATTCTTGGTCGGATTCTTCTGTTACGGTGCGTGAATGAGGACCCAAAAGCGAATTAACTTAAACAGAGCTTCTTTAATTACCAAACATAGGTAGGCTCAGACGGACCGGCAGATTCCGACAGGACAAGACAAGGTTACAGCAAACATGACGACAGTCTGGTTCAGGCATGAAACACAACAAACAAGAATCCGACAAGGACAGGAACAAAAACAGAGAGAGATATAGGGGACTAATCAGAGGGAAAAGGGGGACAGGTGGGAGAAGGGGTGACGAGGTAGTCAAGAGGAGACAAGGAACAGCTGGGGGAAAGCGGGGAAGAAAAGGTAACCTAACGACGACCAGCAGAGGGAGACAGGGTGAAGGGAAAGGACAGAGACAAGACACAACATGACAGTGCATGACAGGTGCATGGCAAGAGAAAACATTAGATGTGATGTTGAAGAAAACCTGTGGCCTGATGCTAGAGAGAGGCAGGATTAGCCCCTCAATTATTTGTTCGAATTACAGTATGTACTTTTAGTTTCTATCTTTTTTTTCTCATTACTGTAATTCCGTAAATTACTACAGACTATTGAAGCAAACTGCTAATTTTCATTTACCTTAAAGAATTGTTATGTTCTAAAAAAATATATAAATCATGTGAAAGAATGTCACTCTTTTCTTTGAAGAAAATATGACTTTGTATGAAGTCACTGAAATTGTTCAAACTGTAAAGATGAAAAGTTTGTATATTCTGTATTGGTGTTTGATGCTAGTGTTTTTACTCTCAGTGTGTTCTGAGTGACAGTGTGTGTTATCTCAGTGAGGGTTGTGCATAGTGTTTGGCTGCACTGAGCGTGTTTTGAGCCATGTGTTAAGAGTTGTGTTGCTTGGAATGAGTTTTGCAGGTGATGTGAACTGTTTAGCTCAGGTGACTGTTGGTAGTGCAGACTGTAGTTAGAGTTTTGCACATGTGACTCCAGTTGTGCCCACTGTCGTTTAACAATCGAAAAAAACTGTAACTAGCACATCCAGAACCACTGGTGATTGGTATTGGACAGAGGATATGAACAGTGTTTCACAGAGAGAATGGTTCATATAAGCCCCAGGGTGAGACAACACACACACACACACACACACACACACATAGCCTACCTACTGGGCAAAAACTGGTTGAAACAACGTTGTTTCTACGTTGATGTTGGATCAGTGTGGAATACTGATTGGATTTGCAAAAAAAGTAATCAACTTTAGGGAATGTTTGCATTCTTACCGAAATCCCAGTTTAAGTTAGTTTAGTAGACGCTCTTATCCAGAGCAACTTACAGGACATTCATTAGTACATTCATGTTAAGATTGCTAGGTGGGACAACTACCTGTCACAGTCAGAGTGCCTATCTGCAGAGTCAGAGCTAGTGAAGGGTGAAAGTCAAGTTTGAGTGTTTTATTTAATAACCAAATGGAAATCAAAACTAGGCATTGAAATGACGTCTGTGCCCAGTGGGTAGTGAGTCTGTCAGGTGTGTGTGTGTGTGTGTGTGTGTGTGTGTGTGTGTGTGTGTGTGTGTGTGTGTGTGTGTGTGTGTGTGTGTGTGTGTGTGTGTGTGTGTGTGTGTGTGTGTAGTGTTCTCTCTCATGCCCTGTTCATTCTTTACGTCAAGATATTTTCATGTTTCCACTGGGGAGAGGCACTCACTCGATACCTCTAGCTCTGAGAGACAGGCAAGAGACAAACACTGAGCTTTCCACTGTGTGTGTGTGTGTGTGTGTGTTTCTGTGTGTGTTTCTGTGTGTGTCTATGTTTGTGGTGGAGAGATCTCTCTCCTTAGTGTTTATTCAGAGGTCATTCCCTCCGGTGTGGTGTGGTGTGGGGTTGTGGTGTGGGGTTGTGGTGTGGTGTGGTGTTGTGTGGTGGTGTGGTGTGGGGTTGGGGTGGTGTGGTGTGGTGTTGTGTGGTGGTGTGGTGTGGTGTGGGGTTGTGGTGTGGTGTGGTGTTGTGTGGTGGTGTGGTGTGGTGTGGGGTTGTGTGGTGGTGTGGTGTGGTGTTGTGTGGTGGTGTGGTGTGTTGTGGTGTGGTGTGGTGTTGTGGTGTGTTGTGGGGTGTGGTGTGTTTTGGTGGGGTGTGGTGTTGTGTTGTGTGTTTTTGTGTGTTTTGGTGGGGTGTGGTGTTGTGTTGTGGGGTGTGATGTGGTGTGTATTGGTGGGATGTGTTGTGGTGTGGTGTGGTGTGTTTTGGTGGGGTGTGGTGTTGTGTTGTGGGATGTGTTGGGGTGTGATGTGGTGTGTTTTGGTGGGGTGTGGTATGGTGTGTTTTGGTGGGGTGTGGTTTGTTTGAATCTAAAAGCATTTACTGAAAACACCTCTACTCTCTTTCTAAGACCCAGTGAACTCTTAGCATTTCCAATGGGAACAAGGATAATGCCTCTGGACAGGCTTGAGTGCATTGGTGAGATGGTGTATTGGTGGGTAGAGTCAATCTAGGATCGAACCCCAACTTTTTACCTAAACATGGGGAAATAAGACAACAGTTGGCAATGTAATAAACAATCTGGAGGTAAGATAACAGTTGGCCATGGTATAAACAATCTGGAGGTAAGATAACAGCTGGCCATGGTGTGAACCATCTGGAGGTAAGATAACAGTTGGCCATGGTGTGAACAATCTGGAGGTAAGATAACAGTTGGCCATGGTATAAACAATCTGGAGGTAAGATAACAGTTGGCCATGGTATAAACAATCTGGAGGTAAGATAACAGTTGGCCATGGTGTGAACAATCTGGAGGTAAGACAACAGTTGGCCATGGTATAAACAATCTGGAGGTAAGACAACAGCTGGCCATGGTGTGAACAATCTGGAGGTAAGATAACAGCTGGCCATGGTGTGAACAATCTGGAGGTAAGATAACAGCTGGCCATGGTGTGAACAATCTGGAGGTAAGATAACAGCTGGCCATGGTATAAACAATCTGGAGGTAAGACAACAGCTGGCCATGGTGTGAACAATCTGGAGGTAAGATAACAGCTGGCCATGGTGTGAACAATCTGGAGGTAAGATAACAGCTGGCCATGGTGTGAACAATCTGGAGGTAAGATAACAGTTGGCCATGGTATAAACAATCTGGAGGTAAGATAACAGCTGGCCATGGTGTGAACCATCTGGAGATAAGATAGCAGCTGGCCATGGTGTGAACCATCTGGAGATAAGATAGCAGCTGGCCATGGTATAAACAATCTGGAGGTAAGATAACAGCTGGCCATGGTGTGAACCATCTGGAGATAAGATAGCAGCTGGCCATGGTGTGAACAATCTTTAACAAAAAATATAAATGGAGATGGACTCAAGTGTTTCAGAAGGATTGGAGGACTGGTTGTATGGCCTCTCTTTCACTCTCTATTGTCTATTTAAGGTGGCTTTATTGGCATGGGAAACATATGTTTACATTGCCAAAGGAAGTCAAATGATAATAAGTGATATTGAACAAAAGTGAAATAAACAGTAAACACAAAATAATGAATGGTAAACATTGCACTCAAAAAAAGAATAAAGACATTTCAAATGTCATACTATGTCTCTATACCAGGGGTGCAACTTTCACTGGGGATGAGGGGGGCATGTCCCCCAACATTCTGAAATGGCAGTTTTCTCTCCCCCAGTTTTATCATTGGAATGTAATACAAAACGGGGCAAAGGTGTGCTTTAGGACCACGAGGACGCCGCCGAGTGGTCAGTCAGAAAACGGGGCAAAGGTGTGCTTTAGGACCACAAGGACGCCGCCGAGTGGTCAGTCAGAAAACGGGGCAAAGGTGTGCTTTAGGACCCCGAGGACGCCGCCGAGTGGTCAGTCAGAAAACGGGGCAAAGGTGTGCTTTAGGACCACGAGGACGCCGCCGAGTGGTCAGTCAGAAAACGGGGCAAAGGTGTGCTTTAGGACCCCGAGGACGCCGCCGAGTGGTCAGTCAGAAAACGGGGCAAAGGTGTGCTTTAGGACCATGAGGACGCCGCCGAGTGGTCAGTCAGAAAACGGGGCAAAGGTGTGCTTTAGGACCACGAGGACGCCGCCGAGTGGTCAGTCAGAAAACGGGGCAAAGGTGTGCTTTAGGACCACGAGGACGCCGCCGAGTGGTCAGTCAGAAAACGGGGCAAAGGTGTGCTTTAGGACCACGAGGACGCCGCCGAGTGGTCAGTCAGAAAACGGGGCAAAGGTGTGCTTTAGGACCACGAGGACGCCGCCGAGTGGTCAGTCAGAAAACGGGGCAAAGGTGTGCTTTAGGACCCCGAGGACGCCGCCGAGTGGTCAGTCAAGCTGTTTAGAGTGTTTATCCAACTGGGTACATTTTAAAAATATGTACCTATTTATAATATGTCTCCCCCACTTTCGAAAACAATAGTTTCGCCCCTGCTGTGTACAGTGTTGTAACGACGATGTGCAAATAGTGGGAAAATAAATAAACATAAATATAGGTTGTATTTACAATGGTGTTTGTCCTTTTCTTGTGGCAACAGGTCACAAATCTTGCTGCTGTGATGGCACACTACAGTATTTCACGCAATAGACATGGGAGTTTATCAAAATTGGATTTGTTTTGGAATTCTTTGTGGGTCTGTGTAATCTGAGGGAAATATGCGTCTCTAATATGGTCATACATTGGGCAGGAGGTTAGGAAGTGTAGCTCAGTTTCTACCTCATTTTGTGGGCAGTGTGCACATAGCCTGTGTTCTCAAGAGAGCCAGGTCTGGCTATAGTCTGTACATAGTCAAAGCTTTCCTTAAGTTTGGGTCAGTCACAGTGGTCAGGTATTCTGCCGCTGTGTACTCTCTGTGTAAGGCCAAATAGCATTCTAGTTTGCTCTGTTTTTTGTTAATTCTTTCCAATGTGTCAAGTAATGATATTTTTGTTTTGTCATGATTTGGTTGGGTTTAATTGACTAATTTGGTTGGGTCTAATCTTTCTCTCTCTCTCTCTCTCTCTCTCTCTCTCTCTCTCTCTCTCTCTCTCACTCACTCACTCACTCACTCACTCACTCACTCACTCACTCACTCACTCACTCACTCACTCACTCACTCACTCACTCACTCACTCACTCACTCACTCACACACAATTTCAAATCAAAGGGCTCTCCTGGAAAAAGTTAAATAAACAATCCGAAATTAACAGTAAAAATGACATTCACAAAAGTACATTTTTCTAAGGCACTGCATGTCAATGCTAGATGCGTCACAACAGAACCTGGTTCGATCCCGGGCTGTATCACAACCGGCCGTGATCAGGAGTCCCATAGGCCGATGCAAATTGGCCCAGCGTCGGCTGGGTTAGGGGAGAGTTTGGACAGGGTAGGCCATCATTGTAAATTAAGAATTTGTTCTAAACTGACTTGCCTTGTTAAATAAAACATTTTAACGTGAATAATTATGTTGAATTGAGGAACCAATAATACCCAATCCAGCATGGATTGGACACCAATCAGTCTAGGGGAGAGGGGGTCAGAGAAGATAAGTGTGCCAGTAAAGACAACTAGTACACCGGTGCACATACGAACATGTGCACACACACACGACAATGCCTTGGGCTAGTACAAACTGACTACTTAGTAAAAAACGTGCCTTTAAAACGTTAAGATTGTAAACAGTTTTCTGACAACCACACACACACACACACACACACACACACACACCACACACACACACACACACACACACACACACACACACACACACACCACACACACACACACACACACACACACACACACACACACACACACACACACACACACACACACACACACACACACACACACACACACACACACACACACACACACACACACACACATTACAACATATTGCTTTACATACAGTAATCACATTACTGTTTAAACTACCCTGCAGTGTTATATAATCACATTACTGTTTAAACTACCCTGCAGTGTTATATAATCACATTACTGTTTAAACTACCCTGCAGTGTTATATAATCACATTACTGTTTAAACTACCCTGCAGTGTTATATAATCACATTACTGTTTAAACTACCCTGCAGTGTTATATAATCACATTACTGTTTAAACTACCCTGCAGTGTTATATTACACTGTGTTATTGTGGCATTACTTTACAGCTGAATATTACTATTCTATCACAATCTGATTTCCCCTGCAGCACATCTAGTTATCAGTCTGATTTCCCCTGCAGCACATCTACATATCAGTCTGATTTCCCCTGCAGCACATCTACATATCAGTCTGATTTCCCCTGCAGCACATCTACATATCAGTCTGATTTCCCCTGCAGCACATCTAGTTATCAGTCTGATTTCCCCTGCAGTACATCTACATATCAGTCTGATTTCCCCTGCAGCACATCTACATATCAGTCTGATTTCCCCTGCAGCACATCTACATATCAGTCTGATTTCCCCTGCAGCACATCTACATATCAGTCTGATTTCCCCTGCAGCACATCTACATATCAGTCTGATTTCCCCTGCAGCACATCTAGTTATCAGTCTGATTTCCCCTGCAGCACATCTACATATCAGTCTGATTTCCCCTGCAGCACATCTACATATCAGTCTGATTTTCCCTGCAGCACATCTAGTTATCAGTATGATTTCCCCTGCAGCACATCTAGTTATCAGTCTGATTTCCCCTGCAGCACATCTACATATCAGTCTGATTTTCCCTGCAGCACATCTAGTTATCAGTATGATTTCCCCTGCAGCACATCTAGTTATCAGTTTGATTTCCCCTGCAGCACATCTAGTTATCAGTCTGATTTCCCCTGCAGCACATCTAGTTATCAGTATGATTTTCCCTGCAGCACATCTACATATCAGTCTGATTTCCCCTGCAGCACATCTAGTTATCAGTTTGATTTCCCCTGCAGCACATCTAGTTATCAGTCTGATTTCCCCTGCAGCACATCTACATATCAGTCTGATTTCCCCTGCAGCACATCTAGTTATCAGTCTGATTTCCCCTGCAGCACATCTACATATCAGTCTGATTTCCCCTGCAGCACATCTACATATCAGTCTGATTTTCCCTGCAGCACATCTAGTTATCAGTATGATTTCCCCTGCAGCACATCTAGTTATCAGTCTGATTTTCCCTGCAGCACATCTAGTTATCAGTATGATTTCCCCTGCAGCACATCTAGTTATCAGTTTGATTTCCCCTGCAGCACATCTAGTTATCAGTCTGATTTCCCCTGCAGCACATCTAGTTATCAGTATGATTTTCCCTGCAGCACATCTACATATCAGTCTGATTTCCCCTGCAGCACATCTAGTTATCAGTCTGATTTCCCTTGCAGCACATCTAGTTATCAGTCTGATTTCCCCCGCAGCACATCTAGTTATCAGTCTGATTTCCCCCGCAGCACATCTAGTTATCAGTCTGATTTCCCCTGCAGCACATCTAGTTATCAGTCTGATTTCCACTGCAGCACATCTAGTTATCAGTCTGATTTTCCCTGCAGCACATCTAGTTATCAGTCTGATTTCCCCTGCAGCACGTCTAGTTATCAGTCTGATTTCCCCTGCAGCACATCTAGTTATCAGTCTGATTTCCCCTGCAGCACATCTAGTTATCAGTCTGATTTCCCCTGCAGCACATCTACATATCAGTCTGATTTCCCCTGCAGCACATCTACATATCAGTCTGATTTCCCCTGCAGCACATCTACATATCAGTCTGATTTCCCCTGCAGCACATCTACATATCAGTCTGATTTCCCCTGCAGCACATCTACATATCAGTCTGATTTTCCCTGCAGCACATCTAGTTATCAGTCTGATTTCCCCTGCAGCACATCTAGTTATCAGTCTGATTTCCCCTGCAGCACATCTACATATCAGTCTGATTTTCCCTGCAGCACATCTAGTTATCAGTATGATTTCCCCTGCAGCACATCTAGTTATCAGTTTGATTTCCCCTGCAGCACATCTACATATCAGTCTGATTTCCCCTGCAGCACATCTAGTTATCAGTCTGATTTCCCTTGCAGCACATCTAGTTATCAGTCTGATTTCCCCCGCAGCACATCTAGTTATCAGTCTGATTTCCCCCGCAGCACATCTAGTTATCAGTCTGATTTCCCCTGCAGCACATCTAGTTATCAGTCTGATTTCCACTGCAGCACATCTAGTTATCAGTCTGATTTCCCCTGCAGCACATCTAGTTATCAGTCTGATTTCCCCTGCAGCACGTCTAGTTATCAGTCTGATTTCCCCTGCAGCACATCTAGTTATCAGTCTGATTTCCCCTGCAGCACATCTAGTTATCAGTCTGATTTCCCCTGCAGCATGTCTAGATATCAGTCTGATTTCCCCTGCAGCACATCTAGTTATCAGTCTGATTTCCCCTGCAGCATGTCTAGATATCAGTCTGATTTCCCCTGCAGCACATCTAGTTATCAGTCTGATTTCCAAGGAACATGAGATAAACAGAACAAAAGAAGAGAAGCCTACTGAACATGAAAACACAACCAATACTGCCTGAAGACTGAGGCTACTGAGGGCTAAATAAAGGGGAGGTAATCAAGGTACCGATGAAGGCCAGGTGTGTGTAACGATGGGTAGCAGGTGTGTGTAATGGTGGTTGCCAGGTGTGTGTGTATTTAACTTTTATTTTATTTCACCTTTATTTAACCAGGTAGGCTAGTTGAGAACAAGTTCTCATTTACAACTGCGACCTGGCCAAGATAAAGCAAAGCAGTTCGACACATACAACGACACAGAGTTACACATGGAGTAAAACAAACATACAGTCAATAATACAGTAGAAAAGGTCTACATACAGTGTGTGCAAATGAGGTATGATAAGGGAGGTAAGGCAATAAGTAGGCCATGGTGGCGAAGTGATTACAATATACCAATTAAACACTGGAACGGTAGATGTGCAGAAGATGAATGTGCAAGTAGAGATACTGGGGTGCAAAGGAGCAAGATAAATAAATAAATACAGTATGTGGATGAGGTATTTGGATGAGCAATTTACAGATGGGCTATGTACAGGTGCAGTGATCTGTGAGCTGCTCTGACAGCTGGTGCTTAAAGCTAGTGAGGGAGATATGAATCTCTAGCTTCAGTGATTGTTGCAGTTCGTTACAGTCATTGGCAGCAGAGAACTGGAAGGAAAGGTGGCTAAAGTAAGAATTGGCTTTGGGGATGACCAGAGAGATATACCTGCTGGAGTGTGTGCTACGGGTGGGTGCTGCTATGGTGACCAGTGAGCTGAGATAAGGTGGGGCTTTACCTAGCAGAGACTTGTAGATGACCTGGAGCCAGTGGGTTTGGCAACGAGTATGAAGCGAGGGCCAATGAGAGCTTACAGGTCATAGGGGTGTGTAGTATATGGGGCTTTGGTGACAAAACGGATGGCACTGTGACAGACTGCATCCAGTTTGCTGAGTAAAGTGTTGGAGGCTATTTTGTAAATGACATCGCCAAAGTTGAGGATCGGTAGGATGGTCAGTTTTACGAGGGTATGTTTGGCAGCATGAGTGAATGATGCTTTCTTGCGAAATAGGAAGCCGATTCTAGATTTAATTGTGGATTGGCGATACTTAATGTGAGTCTGGAAGGAGAATTTACAGTCTAACCAGACACCTAAGTATTTGTAGTTGTCCACATATTCTAAGTCAGAACCGTCCAGAGTAGTGATGCTGGACGGGCAAGTGCAGGCAGCGATCGGTTGAAGAGCATGCATTAAGTTTTACTTGCATTTAAGAGCAGTTGGAGGCCATGGAAGGAGAGTTGTATGGCATTGAAGCTCGTCTGGATGTTAGTTAGTATAGTGACCAAAGAAGGGCCAGAGGTATACAGAATGGTGTTGTCTGCGTAGAGGTGGATCAGAGAATCGCCAGCAGCAAGAGCGACATCATTGATGTATACAGAGAAGAGAGTCGGCCCGAGAATTGAACCCTGAGGCACCCCCATAGAGACTGTCAGAGGTCCGAACAACAGGCCCTCCGATTTGACACACTGAACTCTATCAGAGAAGTAGTTGGTGAACCAGGGGGTTGCCAGAACCGGTGGTTAGTAGACCGGCGATGTCGAGCTCCGGAGCGGGAGAGTGGGAGTAGACGTGTCAGACTGTGTGTGTGTGTGTGGGCGGGCGGGCGGGCGGGCGGGCGGGCGGGCGGGTGGGCGGGCGGGCGGGCGTGTGTGTGGGCAGGCAGGCGGGCGGGTGTGTGATCTTCAACACTCGCTTTGAATCGGTGAAAAGAATCTCATAATAAAAGCCATTGAGTCAAACACAAAAACACTGCTGTCTTAACCAAGGCTACACACACATACACCCACACACGCACGCACGCACACACACACACACACGCACGCACACACACACACACACACACACACACACACACACACACACACACACACACACACACACACACACACACACACACACACACACACACACACACACACACACACACACACACACACACATACACACAACTCCAGACGATTTAGACATATTAGGCACACAGCAACAACACCAGGGTTACGTTAAGGCATTCATTTACTGAGTTAAGTTTAGTGTTAAGGTTTGGGACAGCAACAACTCTAGGGATATAACTTTAGTCATTCATTCCGATTGGTTAATAATTCAGACATTCATTCCGATTAGTTAAATTAATGATTAAGGTGTGCGAAAGAGTTCAAACAGAAAACCAAATCCACGGTTAAGTTTGGCCATTCATTTAGACTTGCTGACTCATAATGGATGGGTGGAGCAGTGGTCTTAGCAGCTACTGTTCTATAGACTGTGGGTTCAATCCCAGCTCTGGACAGTTGATTTACATTTTAAATGTTTGCCCCTAGTTGACGGTTTTGATGGTGTCTCCTGACTTGAATCAGGAATCAATTCCGACCTGAATCAGGAATCAATTCCGACTTGAATCAGGAATAAATTCCGACTTGAATCAGGAGTGATTGCTTTGATTAACTCGGCCGTCTACTCAGCTACTCCTCAGGAAATGAACCTGACAACTTCTATCATCACTACTGCTTTCCTGCTCTCCTCCATCTCTCCCCACCTCTCCTCCATCTCTCCCCCACCTCTCCTCCATCTCTCCTCCATTTTTCATCCATCTCCCGTCTCTCCTCCACCTCTCCTCCATCTCTACTCCATCTCTCCTCCACATCTCCTCCATCTCTCATCTCTCCTCCACCTTCACTCCATCTCTCCTCCATCTCCCGTCTCTCCTCCGTCTCCCCTCCATCTCTCCTCTACCTCTCCTCCATCTCCTGTCTCTCCTCCGTCTCCCCTCCATCTCTCCTCCACCTCTCCTCCATCTCCCGTCTCTCCCCCTTCTCTCGTCCATCTCCCGTCTCTTCTCCACCTTCCCTCCATCTTTCCTTCATCTCTCCTCCACCTTCCCTCCATCTCTCCTCCACCTTCCCTCCATCTCTCCTCCATCTCTCCTCCATCTCTCCTCCATCTCCCGTCTTTCCTCCGTCTCCCCTCCATCTCTCCTCCACCTCTCCCTCATCTCCCGTCTCTCCTCCGTCTCCCCTCCATCTCTCCTCCATTTCTCCTCCATCTCTCCTCCACCTTCCCTCCATGTCTCCTCCACCTTCCCTCCATCTCTCCTCCACCTTCCCTCCATCTCTCCTCCACCTTCCCTCCATCTCTCCTCCATCTCTCCTCCACCTCTCCTCCATCTCCCGTCTCTCCTCCGTCTCCCCTCCATCTCTCTTCCACCTCTCCTCAATCTCCCGTCTCTCACCCGTCTCTCCTCTATCTCCCGTCTCTCCTCCACCTTCCCTCCATCTCTCCTCCATCTCTCCTCCACCTTCCCTCCACCTCTCCTCCATCTCCCGTCTCTCCCCCGTCTCTCCTCCAACTCCCGTCTCTCCCCCGTCTCTCCTCCATCTCCCGTCTCTCCCCCGTCTCTCATCCATCTCCCGTCTCTCCTCCACCTTCCCTTCATCTCCATCTCTCCTCCACCTTCCCTCCATCTCTCCTCCATCTCTCCTCCATCTCTCCTCCATCTCTTCATCATCTCTCCTCCATCTCTCATCCATATCATCTGCTGTCGCTCTCCTCTAATCTCTTGCTTTCTCTCTCCATTCATTCCTATTATCTCTGTGCTTTTCTAATTCGAAATAAATCTAATTCGAAATTTTTCTCTGGAGAACAGATTCTCCTGCAGAATCAATTCTCTCTCTCACACCTTTCGTTTAGCATCCAGCCATCTTACCTGTCCATCTCTCTGTCTGATCTATCTGTCTTTGATACTCTCTTTGTTCCTCTCTCTCTCACTCTGTCCCCACATCTCTTTTTCTCTCTCTCTCTCTCTCTCTCTCTCTCTCTTTCTTTCTTTCTTTCTTTCTTTAGTTCTTTCTTTCTCTCTCTCTCTCTACCTCTCTCTCTCTCTCTCTGTCTCTCTCTCTCTCTCTCCCTCTCTCTCTGTCTCTCTCTCTCCCTCTCTCTGTCTCTCTCTCTCTCCCTCTCTCTCTGTCTCTCTCTCTCTCTGTCTCTCTCTCCCTCTCTCTCTCTCTCTCATCAATTGAGCAGTGTGTTCATGTGTGTTTGTCTTAATATAGGACAGATGGTGTGTGTGTGTGGAAATCTGACGGAAGTTTCCAGTGACATGTGAATCCATCGTTCCCATAAAACAAGTCCATTCATTAATGAACCTGACAAACACAAACCATCAGCGAGGTTTCATACTACGCTGTATAAACCCAATACAATCTGCCCAGATTGCTCTTCTCGACAACTTAACCCCCTCACACACACATACTATTTTACCATCACATTCATCATGAAGCCAGTATGAACGATGCATCAGCACATTTTCTTAAATTGTCTCCAAGCAACATCAGAAAATAAATATATTTTCTCCCTCTTCCTTTTTCATCTCTCTCTCTCTCTCTCTCTCTCTCTCTGTAACATGAAACAAGGAAACACTTGATTAAAAGCAGGTGCTTCCACAGAGATGTGGTTGCTGAGTTAATTAAGCTTAGGGTCATGCTTAAGGTTGTGTATTAAAATGCTAGGCAGGCCATTATTTTGGCTACCATTGCTATGCCCCCATACAATGTCAATGCCCCCATCTACAGGGCACAAGTAGAATCAGTGCCAAGGCACATTGAATCTGTTCTGGCTTGTGGTGGCCCAACGCCCTATTAATAAACATTATGTTGGTGTTTCCTTTATTTTGGCAGTTACCTGTGTGCCAGTAAGGCTGTCTACAGTAGTTGTGTTCCACAATCTCTTCTTTCTAGTGTTCTAGTGTACTCCCAATGCTTCTTTTCTATAACTCTCTCTGTATGTATGTATGTGTGTGTGTGTGTGTGTGTGTGTGTGTGTGTGTGTGTGTGTGTGTGTGTGTGTGTGTGTGTGTGTGTGTGTGTGTGTGTGTGTGTGTGTGTGTGTGTGTGTGTGTGTGTGTGTGTGTAGCCTTGGTTAAGACGGCAGTGTTTTTGTGTTTGACTCAATGGCTTTTATTATGAGATTCTTTTCACCGATTCGAAGCGAGTGTTGAAGATCACACACCCGCCCGCCCGCCCGCCCATACACACGCCCGCCCACACACACGCACGCACACACACACACACCCTCTCACACACACACAGAGAAACAGCTCTGTCGTCAGGGAAACCGTATGAGCAGAAGAACATTGCTCCCCATATCTGTGTGTGTGTGTGTGTGTGTGTGTGTGTGTGTGTGTGTGTGTGTGTGTGTGTGTGTGTGTGTGTGTGTGTGTGTGTGTGTGTGTGTGTGTGTGTGTGTGTGTGTGTGTGTGTGTGTGTGTGTGTGTTTGTTATTAACTGCTCGTTCGGAAACTTTGTTTGTTTGAAACTTTTTTAAGAGAGGCAGAGGCATAAAGGCACATGGCAGTTACACTATTTACAGAGCCTTCAGAAACCACTAGTTACAGAGCCTTCAGAAACCACTAGTTACAGAGCCTTCAGAAACCACTAGTTACAGAGCCTTCAGAAACCACTAGTTACAGAGCCTTCAGAAACCACTAGTTACAGAGCCTTCAGAAACCACTAGTTACAGATCCTTCAGAAACCACTAGTTACAGAGCCTTCAGAAACCACTCGTTACAGAGCCTTCAGAAACCACTAGTTACAGAGCCTTCAGAAACCACTAGTTACAGAGCTTTCAGAAACCACTAGTTACAGAGCCTTCAGAAACCACTAGTTACAGAGCCTTCAGAAACCACTAGTTACAGAGCCTTCAGAAACCACTAGTTACAGAGCCTTCAGAAACCACTAGTTACAGAGCCTTCAGAAACCACTAGTTACAGAGCCTTCAGAAACCACTAGTTACAGAGCCTTCAGAAACCACTAGTTACAGAGCCTTCAGAAACCACTAGTTACAGATCCTTCAGAAACCACTAGTTACAGAGCCTTCAGAAACCACTCGTTACAGAGCCTTCAGAAACCACTAGTTACAGAGCCTTCAGAAACCACTAGTTACAGAGCTTTCAGAAACCACTAGTTACAGAGCCTTCAGAAACCACTAGTTACAGAGCCTTCAGAAACCACTAGTTACAGAGCCTTCAGAAACCACTAGTTACAGAGCCTTCAGAAACCACTAGTTACAGAGCCTTCAGAAACCACTAGTTACAGAGCCTTCAGAAACCACTAGTTACAGAGCCTTCAGAAACCACTAGTTACAGAGCCTTCGGAAACCACTAGTTACAGATCCTTCAGAAACCACTAGTTACAGAGCCTTCAGAAACCACTAGTTACAGAGCCTTCAGAAACCACTAGTTACAGAGCCTTCAGAAACCACTAGTTACAGAGCCTTCGGAAACCACTAGTTACAGATCCTTCAGAAACCATTAGTTACAGAGCCTTCAGAAACCAACAACCCTGGACCCTTTTACACATTTTGTTGTGTTACAGCCTGAATTTAAAATGGATTCAATTTACATTTTTGGTCACAATACCCCATAATGTCAAAGTGGAATTAAGCTGAAATGTCTTGAGTCAATAAGGATTCAACCCCTTTGTTAAGGCAATCCTAAATCAGTTCAGGAGAAAACATTTGCTTAACAAGTCACATAATAAGTTGCATGGACTCACTCCTTCTGCAATAATAGTGTTTAACATGTTTTTTGAATGACTACCTCATCTCTGTACTCCAACTATACAATTATCTGCAAGGTCCCTCAGTTGAGCAGTGAATTACAAACACAGATTCAACCACAAAGACCAGGGAGGTTTTCCAATGCTTCACAAAGAAGGGCACCGATTGGTAGATGGGTAAAAAGAAAAAAGAAGCAAATATTGAATATCCCTTTGGGCATGGTGAAGTAATTAATTACACTTTGGATGGTGTGTCAATACACCCAGTCTCTACAAAGATACTCCGCTGCTGGAGGCCAATGGTCCTCTCTAAAACAATTTCAGAGTTTAATGGCTGTGATAGGAGAAAACTGAGGATGGATCAACAACATTGTAGTTACTCCACAATACTAAGCTAATTGACAGATGTACCGGCTCTCTGTGATAGGCTGAGTAAATGATGTGGTACGCCTGCGCCTGTAATATTTGATTTGATTTATGCGGTCTGGGTCAAGTTTACCAGTCGGGCCATGGTGTTGGAGACTGTCCACTTCGCTGAACCTCAACACTGGGGCCCCACAAGGGTGCGTGCTCAGCCCCCTCCTGTACTCCCTGTTCACCCATGATTTCATGGCCACGCACACCTCCAACTCAATCATCAAGTTTGCAGACGACACAACAGTAGTAGGCCTGATTACCAACAATGACGAGACAGCCTACGGGGAGGAGGTGAGGGCTCTGGGAGTGTAGTGCCAGGAAAATAACCTCTCACTCAACGTCAATAAAACAAAGGAGTTCATTGTGGATTTTAGGAAACAGCAGAGAGAGCGCCTATGGAGCAGGTGGAGCAGGTGGAAAGCTTCAGGTTCCTCGGCGTAAACATTACTGACGAGCTGAAATAGTCCCCCCACACAGACCGGCGCAACAGCGTCTCTTCAACCTCAGGAGGCTGAATAAATTTGACTTGGCCCCTAAAACCCTCACAAACTTTTACAGATGCACGATTGAGAGCATCCTGTCAGGCTGTATAATCGCCTGGTACAGCAACTGCACCGCCCGCAACCGCAGGGCTCTCCAGAGGGTGCTACGGTATGACTACCGCATCACCGGGGGCAAAATACCTTCCCTCCTTGACACCTTCAGCACCCGATGTCACAGTAAGGCCAAAAAGACCATCCGAGCCACGGCCTATTCACCCTGCTGTCATCCAGAAGGCGAGGTCAGTACAGGTGCATCAAAGCTGGGACCGAGAGACTGAAAAACAGCTTCTATCTCAAGGCCATCAGACTGTTAAATAGCCATCACTTGCCAGCTTCCACACATTTACATAACCCTGCACCTTAGAGACTGCTGCCCTTATACATAGACTTGGGATCACTGGTCACTTTAATAATGTTTACATAATGTTTACATACCGCTTTACTCATTTCAAATGTATACAATTGAAGTCGGGAGTTTACATACACTTAGGTTGGGGTCATTAAAACACATTTTTCAACCAACTCCACAAATTTCTTGTTAACAAACTATAGTTTTGGCAAGTTGGTTAGGACATCTACTTTGTGCATGACACAAGTCATTTTTCCAACAATTGTTTACAGACAGATTATTTCACTTATAATTCATTGTATCACAATTCCAAGTTGACTGTTCTAAGTTGACTGTGCCGTTAAATAGCTTGGAAAATTCCAGAAAATGATGTCATGGCTTTAGAAGCTTCTGATAGGCTAATTGACATCATATGAGTCAATTGGAGGTGTACCTATGGATGTATTTCAAGGCCTACCTTCAAAAAAAAACTGTAGACCTTGTCGTGGAAATTTCCTGTATTTACCAAATCATGAGAGCAAACCACACACAAGTCAGAGTTATCATAAAGTCCATCTTTAATTATATGAGCTCCATCACAACCCTGTGACTCTCAGATCAATTCAGTGTCTATAAATTAATTCTCTGAGAGTCCTTACGCATTGCAACTGAGATACTTTATAGCAAAGACACACATAGCCAGACAGCATTGGCCATAAATTATCGTTCAGCTTTGTCTCCTAAACTATGTTATTTTCTCTCTCTCAGAACCATAAAACAAAACCTATCAACAGGCATATAACAAATGCCCCCTCCTTGACAAGATCACAGAGACACAGTGACTGGCACACAGACATTGTGGAGCCAAGAGATACACGCTTGACCTCTCCCCTCTCTGCGGCCCAAACAACTTAGTCCTGACAGAGAACAGATGACTGCAAATGGCAAACAGTATTATACAAAAATAAACATTCTGATGAGAAGTAACTCACAAGCATATAATGAATATAAAACATCTTATCTATGTTACCCAACTAATTCTGATTATTCCCCAACAACCTTGTCTGGTTCATCCTTGGGAGCAATTTTCAAACGCCTGAAGGTGCCACATTCATCTGTACAAACAATAGTACGCAAGTGTAAACACCATGGGACCACGCAGCCGTCATACCGCTCAGGAAGGAGATGCATTCTGTCTCCTAGAGATGAACGTAATTTGGTGCGAAAAGTGCAAATCAATCCCAGAACAACAGCATAGGACCTTGTGAAGATGCTGGATGGAGGAAACAGGTACAAACGTATCTATATCCACTGTAAAACGAGTTTGCAACTGCACATTGGGACAAAGATCGTACTTTTTGGAGAAATGTCCTCTGGTCTGATGAAACAAAAATAGAACTGTTTTTCCATAATGACCATTGTTTTGTTTAGAGGAAAAAGGGGGATGCTTGCAAGCTGAAGAACACCATCCCAACCGTGAAGCACGGGGGTGGCAGCATCATGTTGTGGGGGTGCTTTGCTGCAGGAGGGACTGGTGCACTTCACAAAATAGATGGTATCATGAGGGGGGAAATTATGTGGCAAAATGGCTTAAGGACAACAAAGTCAAGGTTTTGGAGTGGCCATCACAAAGCCCTGACATCAATCCTATAGAAAATGTGTGGGCAGAACTGAAAAAGCGTGTGCGAGCAAGGAGGCCTATAAACCTGTCTCAGTTACACTAGCTCTGTCAGGAGGAATGGGCCAAAATTCACCCATATTCACCCTTATTTTGGGAAGCTTGTGGAAGGCTACCTGAAATGTTTGACACAAGCAATGCTACCAAATACTAATTGAGTGTATGTAAACTTCTGACCCACTGGGAATGTGACGAAAGAAAAAAAAGCTGAAATAAATCATTCTCTCTACAATTATTCTGTCATTTTACATTATTAAAACAAAGTGTTGATCTTAACTGACCTAATGTTTACTAGGATTATAAGTCAGGAATTGTGAAAAACTGAGTTTAAATGTATTTGGCTAAGGTGTATGTAAACTTCTGACTTCAACTGCATACTGTATTCTATTCTTCTGCATTTTAGCCACTCAGACATTTTAGTCAATGCCACTCAGACATTTTAGTCAATGCCACTCAGACATTGCTCAATCTAATATTTATATATTTCTTAATCCCGTTCTGTTACTTTTAGATTTGTGTGTATTATTGTGAATTGTTAGATACTACTGCACTGTTGGAGGTAGAAGCACAAGCATTTGGCTGCACTCACAATAACATCTGCTAAATATTTGTGACCAATGAAATTAGATTTTGTTTTATTTGTCTCCTTCCTGCTCTTCTGCTGTTCATATGGGAGGGGGGGGGAGGAGGGGGGGCTCTGCATGAGTGTCAGTCCTATGATGGGGTGTGTAAGGTATGTATCCCGACATTGACTGACACTGAATTGATTATGACTGAGCTCTCTCAGAAGCCTGGATAGGAGTGGGTGTGTCCTCTGACTCTTTCCCGGGACTTGGAGAGACAATGACTGCACCGCAAAATGTTCCTGGGTGTGGTAGGGAAGTTGTGTCACTGCTGAGGGGTCATGTTGACAACTCCAGTGTCCGGCCTGCATCGTTCGACAGAGAATGCTCACTTACCTGCTTCAACAAGTTTGTGCCCCTGCATCACTAAATGTTTAGTAGACAGTGTTTAGGGCCTGGGAAAAGTGTTTGTCTGGCTCGGGGCAACTGCTGTGATGTTACTCTATGTTCCCTGCCATTCTACAGGGCATTCACCAACTGGACATGCCCATTGCTTGGAATGTGCCACTCTGCCTTGCTATCGCAAGTGGTGGCTAGAAATACTGAACCTGTAATGATTTCAGTTGAAGGGAAAATGACCACTGCTACGTACCGACCGTGTTCATGAGGTTACTGCTTATGTGTGAGGAACTTGTCTCTAGCTTCATTTAAAATGTTGAGACCAGAGTAAAGGGAAGGGTGTGTGGTGAAGGGAAGGGTGTGTGGTGAAGGGAAGGGTGTGTGGTGAAGGGAAGGGTGTGTGGTGAAGGGAAGGGTGTGTGGTAAAGGGAAGGGTGTGTGGTGAAGGGAAGGGTGTGTGGTGAAGGGAAGGGTGTGTGGTGAAGGGAAGGGTGTGTGGTGAAGGGAAGGGTGTGTGGTGAAGGGAAGGGTGTGTGGTGAAGGGAAGGGTGTGTGGTAAAGGGAAGGGTGTGTGGTGAAGGGAAGGGTGTGTGGTGAATGGAAGGGTGTGTGGTAAAGGGAAGGGTGTGTGGTGAAGGGAAGGGTGTGTGGTAAGGGGAAGGGTGTGTGGTGAAGGGAAGGGTGTGTGGTAAGGGGAAGGGTGTGTGGTGAAGGGAAGGGTGTGTGGTGAAGGGAAGGGTGTGTAGTGAAGGGAAGGGTGTGTGGTGAAGGGAAGGGTGTGTGGTGAAGGGAAGGGTGTGTGGTGAAGGGAAGGGTGTGTGGTGAAGATGTGCTGTAGCCACATGTCTCTCTCCCGTATTGCACATTTACCTCACGCCAATTCGTGGGCACTATTTGTTTAATTTTGTCAATTGTTTTTTATATGTTTATTAATGCCCAGTGAAATATATATTCATCATATTCAATTCACCATACATTTAGAATGTTTGGTTACGTGAATTAGTTTAATATAATAGTCGCAGTCTCCAAGTGGATAACGTTGTTTGGAGAGGTCAGACTGCACAAATCTTGGTTTATTTAATTGACCAGTTTGCTGTCCGTGTTTGTATTGTGTTGGTTTGGAGAGCCTGGTTTCTCCATTTTGTATTGTGTTGGTTTGGAGAGCCTGGTTTCTCCATTTTGTATTGTGTTGGTTTGGAGAGCCTGGTTTCTCCGTGTTTGTATTGTGTTGGTTTGGAGAGCCTGGTTTCTCCATTTTGTATTGTGTTGGTTTTGAGAGCCTGGTTTCTCCATGTTTGTATTGTGTTGGTTTGGAGAGCCTGGTTTCTCCATTTTGTATTGTGTTGGTTTTGAGAGCCTGGTTTCTCCATGTTTGTATTGTGTTGGTTTGGAGAGCCTGGTTTCTCCGTGTTTGTATTGTGTTGGTTTGGAGAGCCTGGTTTCTCCATGTTTGTATTGTGTTGGTTTGGAGAGCCTGGTTTCTCCGTGTTTGTATTGTGTTGGTTTGGAGAGCCTGGTTTCTCCATGTTTGTATTGTGTTGGTTTGGAGAACCTGGTTTCTCCGTGTTTGTATTGTGTTGGTTTGGAGAGCCTGGTTTCTCCATGTTTGTATTGTGTTGGTTTGGAAAACCTGGTTTCTCCGTGTTTGTATTGTGTTGGTTTGGAGAGCCTGGTTTCTCCATGTTTGTATTGTGTTGGTTTGGAGAACCTGGTTTCTCCGTGTTTGTATTGTGTTGGTTTGGAGAGCCTGGTTTCTCCATGTTTGTATTGTGTTGGTTTGGAGAGCCTGGTTTCTCCGTGTTTGTATTGTGTTGGTTTTGATAGCCTGGTTTCTCCGTGTTTGTATTGTGTTGGTTTGGAGAGCCTGGTTTCTCCATGTTTGTATTGTGTTGGTTTGGAGAGCCTGGTTTCTCCATGTTTGTATTGTGTTGGTTTGGAGAGCCTGGTTTCTCCGTGTTTGTATTGTGTTGGTTTGGAGAGCCTGGTTTCTCCATTTTGTATTGTGTTGGTTTGGAGAGCCTGGTTTCTCCATGTTTGTATTGTGTTGGTTTGGAGAGCCTGGTTTCTCCATGTTTGTATTGTGTTGGTTTGGAGAGCCTGGTTTCTCCGTGTTTGTATTGTGTTGGTTTGGAGAGCCTGGTTTCTCCATGTTTGCATTGTGTTGGTTTGGAGAGCCTGGTTTCTCCATGTTTGTATTGTGTTGGTTTGGAGAGCCTGGTTTCTCCATGTTTGTATTGTGTTGGTTTGGAGACACTGGTTTCTCCATGTTTGTATTGTGTTGGTTTGGAGAGCCTGGTTTCTCCATGTTTGTATTGTGTTGGTTTGGAGAGCCTGGTTTCTCCATGTTTGTATTGTGTTGGTTTGGAGACACTGGTTTCTCCATGTTTGTATTGTGTTGGTTTGGAGAGCCTGGTTTCTCCATGTTTGTATTGTGTTGGTTTGGAGACACTGGTTTCTCAATTTTTGTGTTTTGTTCCTCCCTGTGGGAAGCTGGTCCGGTGGTAACAGCTGTTCCTCCCTGTGGGTGCTGGTCCGGTGGTAACAGCTGTTCCTCTCTGTGGGAAGCTGGTCCGGTGGTAACAGCTGTTCCTCCCTGTAGGGGCTGGTCCGGCGGTAAAAGCTTCCCTGTGGGAGCTGGTCCGGTGGTAACAGCTGTTCCTCCCTGTAGGGTCTGGTCCGGTGGTAACAGCTTCCCTGTGGGAGCTGGTCCGGCGGTAAAAGCTTCCCTGTGGGAGCTGGTCCGGCGGTAAAAGCTTCCCTGTGGGAGCTGGTCCGGTGGTAACAGCTTCCCTGTGGGAGCTGGTCCGGTGGTAACAGCTTCCCTGTGGGAGCTGGTCCGGCGGTAAAAGCTTCCCTGTGGGAGCTGGTCCGGCGGTAAAAGCTTCCCTGTGGGAGCTGGTCCGGTGGTAAAAGCTTCCCTGTGGGAGCTGGTCCGGTGGTAAAAGCTTCCCTGTGGGAGCTGGTCCGGCGGTAAAAGCTTCCCTGTGGGAGCTGGTCCGGTGGTAAAAGCTTCCCTGTGGGAGCTGGTCCGGCGGTAAAAGCTTCCCTGTGGGAGCTGGTCCGGCGGTAAAAGCTTCCCTGTGGGAGCTGGTCCGGCGGTAAAAGCTTGTCTGTGGGAGCTGGTCCGGTGGTAAAAGCTTCCCTGTGGGAAGCTGGTCCGGTGGTAAAAGCCTTCCTCTCAGCAGCTCGCAACCCTGTGTGCCTTCATGAAAGAAAGGTCACCACAGAGGAGAGTGGCTGCCAAGGAGAGAGAGGGAGAGGGATGAAGGGAGAGAGTGTAGAGGGAAAATGAAAATAACATGAAGAGGAATAAAGGAAATAGATAAATGCAGGAATGGAAGAGTGGAAGGTGAGAGAAGAGGGAGAGCATGGGAGGAGAGGGAGGAGAGAGAAGAGGGAGAGCATGGGAGGAGAGGGAGGAGAGGGAGGAGAGAGAAGAGGGAGAGCATGGGAGGAGAGGGAGGAGAGAGAAGAGGGAGAGCATGGGAGGAGAGGGAGGAGAGGGAGGAGAGAGAAGAGGGAGAGCATGGGAGGAGAGGGAGGAGAGGGAGGAGAGAGAAGAGGGAGAGCATGGGAGTAGAGGAGGAGAGGAAGGAGAGGAAGGTGAGAGAAGAAGGAGAGCATGGGAGTAGAGGAGGAGAGGAAGGAGAGAGAAGAGGGAGAGCATGGAAGGAGAGGAGGAGAGGAAGGAGAGGAAGGTGAGAGAAGAAGGAGAGCATGGGAGTAGAAAGAGGAGAGGGAGGAGAGGGAGAAGAGAGAAAAGGGAGAGCATGGGAGGAGAGGGAGGAGAAGGAGGAGAACGAAGAGGGAGAGCATGGGAGGAGAGGGAGGAGAGGAATGTGAGAGAAGAGGGAGAGCATGGGAGAAGAGGGAGGAGAGGGAGGAGAGAGAAGAGGGAGAGCATGGGAGTAGAGGGAGGAGAGGGAGGAGAGAGAAGAGGGAGAGCATGGGAGGAGAGGGAGGAGAGGGAGGAGAGAGAAGATGGAGAGCATGGGAAAAGAGGGAGGAGAGGGAGGAGAGAGAAGAGGGAGAGCATGGGAGGAGAGGGAGGAGAGGAAGGTGAGAGAAGGGTGAGAGCATGGGAGTAGAGGGAGGAGAGGTAGGTGAGTGAAGAGGGAGAGCATGGGAGGAGAGGGAGGAGAGGAAGGTGAGAGAAGAGGGAGAGCATGGGAGTAGAGGGAGGAGAGGGAGGAGAGAGAAGAGGGAGAGCATGGGAGTAGAGGGAGGAGAGGAAGGTGAGAGAAGAGGGAGAGCATGGGAGAAGAGGGAGGAGAGGAAGGTGAGAGAAGAGGGAGAGCATGGGAGTAGAGGGAGGAGAGGGAGGAGAGAGAAGAGGGAGAGCATGGGAGTAGAGGGAGGAGAGGAAGGAGAGAGAAGAGGGAGAGCATGGGAGTAGAGGGAGGAAGTGACGAAGGGTGAAATATGAAGGGAATCTGGAGCTGTTCTGTCACTCTGAGCTGTGTCGGCTGGGTTTGTGCGTCATTCCACTGTGCCTCCACATCCTCATCACACCCTTCTCACCTCCTGTCCATCAATTTTCTATCTCTCTGTTTCGTTTTCTTCATCATTTCAACTCCATCCACCTTTCTCTCCCATATCTATATCTCTCTCTCTATTGCTCCCTCCCTCCCTCCCTCCCTCCCTCCCTCCCTCTCATTTCTCTCAAATCAAATGTTATTAGTCACATGCGTCAAATACAACAGGTGTAGTAGACCTTACAGTGAAATGTTGAATACAACAGGTTAGTTACCTTACAGTGAAATCCTTACTTACAAGGCACTAACCAAAAAATGCAGTTAAAAAAAATATGGATAAGAATAAGAGAAAAAAGTAACAAGTAATTAAAGAGCAACAGTAAAATAACAATAATGAGACTATATACAGGGGGGTACTGGTACAGAGTCAATGTGGAGGCTATATACAGGGGGGTACTGGTACAGAGTCAATGTGTGAGGGGGATCCGGTTAGTTGAGGTAGTATTTACATGTAGGTAGAATTATTAAAGTGACTATGCATAGATAATAACAGAGAGTAGCAGCAGCGTAGAAGAGGGGGGAGGGGCAATGCAAATAGTCTGGGTAGCCATTTGATTAGATGTTCAGGAGTCTTATGGCTTGGGGGGTAGAAGCTGTTTAGAAGCCTATTGGACCTAGACTTGGCGCTACGGTACCACTTGCCGTGAGGCAGCAGAGAGAACAGTCTATGACTAGGGTGGCTGGAGTCTTTGACAACTTTTAAGGCCTTCCTCTGACATCATCTGGTATACATGTCCTGGATGGCAGGAAGCTTGGCCCCAGTGATGTACTGGGCCGTTCGCACTACCCTCTGTAGTGCCTTGCAGTCGGCGGCCGAGCAGTTGCCGTACCAGGCAGTGATGCAACCAGTCAGGATGCTCTCAATGGTGCAGCTGTAGAACCTTTTGAGGATCTGAGGACCCATGCCAAATCTTTTCAGTCTCCTGAGGGGAATAGGTTTTGTCGTGCCCTCTTAACGACTGTCATGGTGTGCTTGGACCATGTTAGTTTGTTGTTGATATGGACACCAAGGAACTTGAGGCCCTCAGCCTGCTCAACTGCAGCCCCGTTGATGAGAATGAGGGCGTGCTCCGTTCTCTTTTTCCTGTAGTCCACAATCATCTCCTTTGTCTTGAAAGAATGGTCACCCGCCCGCCCTCCCTCTCTTTGTCTCTCTCTCTCTCAATTCAATTCAATTTCAATTTAAGGGCTTTATTGGCATGGGAAACATATGTTTACATTGCCAAAGCAAGTGAAGTTGATAAAAAAACTAAAGTGAAATAAACAATAAAAATGAACAGTAAACATTACACTCACAGAAGTTCCAAAATAATAAAGACATTTCAAATGTCATATTATGTGCAAATAGTTAGAGTAGAAATGGGAAAATAATTAAACATAAATATGGGTTGTATTTACAATGGTGTTTGTTCTTGACTTGTTCTTGTGGCTGTGGTATTTGACCCAATAGATAATGGAGTTCAAATCAAAATTGGGATTGTTTTCGAATTCTTTGTATATCTGTGTAATCTGAGGGAAATATGTGTCTCTAATATGGTCATACATTTGGCAGGAGGTAGGGAAGTGCAGCTCAGTTCCCACCTCATTTTCCACCTCTTCTCTTGAGAGCCATGTCTGCCTACGGCGGCCTTTCTCAATAGCAAGGCTATGCTCACTGAGTCTGTACATAGTCAAAGCTTTCCTTAAGTTTGGGTCAGTCACAGTGGTCAGGTATTCTGCCGCTGTGTAATCTTTGTTTAGGGCCAAATAGCATTCTAGTTTGCTCTGTTTTTTTGTTAATTCTTTCCAATGTGTCAAGTAATTATCTTTTTTTTTCTCATGATTTGGTTGGGTCTAATTTTGTTACTGTCCTGGGGCTCTGTGGGGTGTGTTTGTGTTGGTGAACAGAGCCCCAGGACCAGCTTTCTTAGGGCACTCTTCTCCAGGTTCATCTCGCTGTAGGTGATGGCTTTGTTATGGAAGGTTTGGGAATCGCTTCCTTTTAGGTGGTTGTAGAATTTAACGGCTCTTTTCTGGATTTTGATAATTAGCTTGCATAATGCGAGTGTATTTTTTGGTGTTTTACATTGGACACAGAGGATACTTTTGCAGAATTATATATGGAGAGTCTCAATTTGGTGTTTGTGATTTGATTTGTTTTGTGAATTATTGGTTGGTGACCCCTGACCTCAGAACCATAAAGGGCAAAATCTATAACTGATTCAAATATTTTATCCTAATTAGTATCTCTCTCTCTCTGCCTCTCTCACTCTGTCTCTCTCTCTCTCCCCTCTCACTCTTTCTCTCCTTCTCTCCCCTCTCTGTCACTCTCTCTCTTTTCATCCCTCCTTTCCTCTTGTCCTCTCTCTCTCCCTCCCTCCCTCCTCCTCGCTCTCTCTCACTCCATCTCTATCTCTCTTGCACTCTCTCTCTTGCACTCTCTCTCTCTCTCTTGCACTCTCTCTCTCTCTCTCTCTATCTCTCGCGCTCGCTCTCTCTCAGCCATTGGGGAGGTGTGTGTGTGTGTGTGTGTGTGTGTGTGTGTGTGTGTGTGTGTGTGTGTGTGTGTGTGTGTGTGTGTGTGTGTGTGTGTGTGTGTGTGTGTGTGTGTGATATAGAGAGGATGTAGTTGAGGCTGAGTTTGAGTGTGTTCTGTTCTCCTCCACAGAACTCACACTCTCCTAAACAACCCAAAACCCTGGAGTCCTGCCCCCCTGTCTGTTCATCTTGTCACATGAATCACTCTATCCACAGCTAATGAGGAGAGAAAGACCCAGGGAACTGAAAAGGGATTGAGAGAGATGTCTCTAGACACATAGGTGGTATATCTACAGTATGCGGCTAATGCGTGTGCTTCCAGGCATGTGTGAGAGAGAGTGTGTGTGTGCGTGGGAGAGAGAGAGATAGAGTATGTGTGTGTGCATCTGTGTGTGTTCAGTCTGTTCCCAGTCCTCGCAGTGGGTGTCTGTTATTATTAGCACCTCAGTCACCATGGAAACAATTTCAGTTACACTAATTGGCATCATAAGAAGAGAGCTAACGTGTTGCGCTGGCAGAGAGAGAGAGAGAGAGAGGGAGAGAGAGAGAGAGAGAGAGAGGAGACAGTGAGTGTGTGTGAGAGAGAGAGAGAGAGAGAGAGAGAGAGAGAGAGAGAGAGAGGAGACAGTGAGTGTGAGAGAGAGGAGACAGTGAGTGTGAGAGAGAGAGGAGACAGTGAGAGAGAAGACAGTGAGATGGAGAGGGAGTGAAAGGAATAAAGAGAGAAAGGGTGAAAGTTCAGAAAGCAGCGCTA
The DNA here is from genome assembly GCF_045791955.1 of Oncorhynchus clarkii lewisi. Classification (NCBI taxonomy): domain Eukaryota; kingdom Metazoa; phylum Chordata; class Actinopteri; order Salmoniformes; family Salmonidae; genus Oncorhynchus; species Oncorhynchus clarkii. Next base: position 35,488,244 of record NC_092170.1, read on the forward strand.
CAGAGACAGCTCAGCCTGCCACCCGTACACACATGTAAACATGTTTAGTTATCAGTCACATAGTTACATGTTTAGTTATCAGTCACATAGTTACATGTTTAGTTATCAGTCACATAGTTACATGTTTAGTTAACAGTCACAAGCGGTCTGTCATGTGCCTTTTACTGAGGACTGGCTTCCTTTTTGCTCTGACATTCACTCTGAACTGTGGGACCTTATATAGACAGGCGTTTGCCTTTCCAAATCATGTCCAATCAATTGAATTTACCACAGGTGGACTCCAATCAAGAGGATGCACCTGAGCTCAATTTCAAGTCTCATAGCAAAGAGTCTGAATACTTATGTAAATCAGGTATTTCTGTTTATAGTTATAATACATTTGCAAAAAAATCTAAAAACCTGTTTTTCGCTTTGTCATTATGGGGTGTTGTGATGTCATTATGGGGTATTGTAATGCAACTGCTATCGCTAATACACTACTGTAGCTACTGCTATGGCACATGCTAGCTTTGGTAGGTTATGGTATGACTAATGTTGTCTGTGTTGGTTTAATAGAGATTCCTCAGCAGGCTTTTCCACAGGCAGCACAGGGACAGCAGATGGTTCAACTTCTGGGTATCGGTGAAGAGACTGACTCTGGTGTGAGGAACGAAAGACAGAGGAGCGGGAGACAGGGAGAGAGAGAATGGCAAGGATGATAGAGTAGAGGATGGAGATCGAGAGGGATGGAAGGAGATAAATATTAAGTGACTGTTCAGGTCGAGATTAACTTTGATAAATCAATTTATTTCTTAATAACTCCCCCTTTCTCCTCCCTTTCTCTCTTTGTCACTTCTTGCTCTGGTTTTATCAATTATACAGAGCGACTGAGAGTGATTCAGCTGTGTGTGTGTGTGTGTGTGTGTGTGTGTGTGTTGGCTCAAGGCCAAATGAGAGCGAGAGGCATGACACAGCAATAACAGCATCTGTTACGGCGAAAGTGTGATCGTATTCAATATAGGAACAAAATGGTTACACAGGACACACACACACACTACTCCTACCACACACACACACACACACACACACACACACACTACTCCTACCAGATCACACACACACGTGCACGCGCACGCGCACACACACACACACACACACACACACACACACACACACACACACACACACACACACACACACTACTCCTACCAGACACACACACACACACACACACACACACACACACACACATACACACACTACTCCTACCAGATCACACACACACACACACACACACACACGTGCACGCGCACGCGCACGCACACACACACACACACACACACACACACACACACACACACACACACACACACTCCCTACAGATGATTAAATATGAATCAGAAACCTTTTGCCTCCAGACCAGAGCTATGATGTTCTAGTCTAGGCTTAAAATACCACTGGCTAAGTGCAGTGTGTGTGTGCAAGTTGTTTGTGCGTAATGCATGCATGTGTGTGTATCTAGGGCTAATGAGTGGTTTATCAGCCAACTGTGCAGTGTCCTGATGGCTCTATATATCTCTGGGTGACAAAACACTGTCCTATGATCTCTGTTATCTCTGGGTGACAAAACACTGTCCTGTGATCTCTGTTATCTCTGGGTGACAAAACACTGTCCTCTAAACTATGATCTCTCTGAGAGACTAAACATTGTCCTCTAAACTGTGATCTCTCTGAGAGACTAAACATTGTCCTCTAAACTGTGATCTCTCTGAGAGACTAAACATTGTCCTCTAAACTATGATCTCTCTGAGAGACTAAACATTGTCCTCTAAACTATGATCTCTGTTATCTCTGAGAGACTAAACATTGTCCTCTAAACTATGATCTCTCTGAGAGACTAAACATTATCCTCTAAACTATGATCTCTCTGAGAGACTAAACATTATCCTCTAAACTATGATCTCGCTGAGAGACTAAACATTATCCTCTAAACTATGATCTCGCTGAGAGACTAAACATTATCCTCTAAACTATGATCTCTCTGAGAGACTAAACATTATCCTCTAAACTATGATCTCTCTGGGAGACCAAAGGCTGTTTTCTGATCTCTCTGCAGCTGCATGCTAGAGATGGAAAGACTTTATATTGAAAGAGGACAGGAGGAGGATAAGAAGAGAGGAGGAAGGAGGAGGAGAAGAAGAGAGGAGGAAGGAGGAGCGGAGCGGGTGCTGTGTATCACCACCCCCTGTGCTGAACGCTCCCTTGGGCCTCACTTTCTCTCTCCTTTCTCCCTCTTCTTTCCTCTTCTCTTCGTTCTCCGCCCTCTCTCCCCCTTCCCCCTCCATCCTCTCTCCTCCTTCCCCCTCCATCGTCTCTCCTCCCCTCCTTCCCCCTCCATCGTCTCTCCTCCCCTCCTCTCTCCTCCTTCCCCCTCCATCGTCTCTCCTCCCCTCCTTCCCCCTCCATCGTCTCTCCTCCCCTCCTCTCTCCTCCTTCCCCCTCCATCCTCTCTCCTCCTTCCCCCTCCATCGTCTCTCCTCCCCTCCTCTCTCCTCCTGCCCCCTCCATCCTCTCTCCTCCCCTCCTCTCTCCTCCTTCCCCCTCCATCCTCTCTCCTCCTTCCCTCTCCATCCTCTCTCCTCCCCTCCTCTCTCCTCCTTCCCCCTCCATCTTCTCTCCTCCCCTCCATCGTCTCTCCTCCATCCTCTCTCCTCCTTCCCCCTCCATCCTCTCTCCTCCTTCCCCCTCCATCCTCTCTCCTCCTTCCCCCTCCATTGTCTCTCCTCCCCTCCTCTCTCCTTCTTCCCCCTCCATCCTCTCTCCTCCTTCCCCTCCATCGTCTCTCCTCCCCTCCTCTCTCTCCTCCCCTCCTCTCTCTCCTCCTTCCCCCTCCATCGTCTCTCCTCCCCTCCTCTCTCTCCTCCCCCCTCCTCTCTCCTCCCCTCCTCTCTCCTCCTCCAACTCAGATAAAGGGCTATCTCAGAGAGCGGTTTGTAAATCCTGCCAGTAAATAAAAGAGGGAAAGCCATTCACCTACAACACAAGCACCTCCGTTCATATCGGACAGAGCAGGGCTCGTTTACTTTCCCCTTATCTCCAGGTTCATCTCTGGCTGGGCAATGGAACGGCTCTATGATAGATGGCTCATGTCTGGAAGACCGTGATGAGTCCCATCTGCTATCTCTCATATCCACAGAGACAGGAAGATAAGACCAGGACAGAGAGAGATTGAGAGAGAAAGAGAGGGAGAGAAAAAGTGTGAGAGAGTGGAGACAGAGAGGGAGAGGGAGGGAGAGAGAGAGAGAGAGAGAGAGAGAGAGAGAGAGAGAGACAGAGAGAGAGAGAGAGAGAGAGAGAGGCAGAGAGACAGAGAGAGAGAGAGAGAGAGAGAGAGAGAGAGAGAGAGAGACAGAGAGACAGAGAGAGAGAGAGAGAGAGAGAGAGAGAGACAGAGAGAGAGAGAGAGAGAGAGAGAGAGAGAGAGGCAGAGAGACAGAGAGAGAGAGAGAGAGAGAGAGAGAGAGAGAGAGAGAGAGAGAGAGAGAGAGAGAGAGACAGAGAGACAGAGAGACAGAGAGACAGAGAGAGAGAGAGAGAGAGAGAGAGAGAGAGAGAGAGAGAGAGAGAGAGAGAGAGAGAGAGAGAGAGAGACAGAGAGAGAGAGAGAGAGAGAGAGAGAGACAGAGAGACAGAGAGACAGAGAGAGAGAGAGAGAGAGAGAGAGAGAGAGAGAGAGAGAGAGAGAGAGAGACAGAGAGAGAGAGAGAGAGAGAGAGAGAGAGAGACAGAGAGAGAGAGAGAGAGACAGAGAGAGAGAGAGACAGAGAGAGAGAGAGACAGAGAATTCAAAGAATGTGATTTTTTTTAAACGCAGAACAGGGTTTTGTCAAATCAAATCAAACTTTATTTGTCACATTCGCCGAATACAACAAGTGTTCACTTTACCGTGGAATGCTTGACTTACAAGCCCTTTACCAACAGACAGGTTTGAAAGGTTGAGTTTGAAGGTATTGCCCTTTAACAGACTCATAACGTAAGCTGTTTTCCCAAAGTGACTCATAGTCATGTAATACATTTCACACTGTTCTAGTGATGCGCGGGCGGGGTTGAAGGTCATTAAATATTGTGTGGATGAAGGACGGGTAGAAGAAAGGGAAAACAGTACTTTATATCTATAGGCTACATTTCTTTCATTATTTTAATCTATCTGGTATTAGTTCACAAGCCTAACCTTTAGGGGTTAACTGTATGCGTGGCAAATAGCCGACACAGCCAATCAGCTGTTTGGGAACAGGCAGCAAATGCTAATGTCATTACCACCGAGGAAAAAATGTCGGAGTTGAATTCAGTTGATTTTTTTTTTTAAAGATGTGAAATGGAGAATTGATAAAGAGAAGGGAGGACCAGAAACCAGGATCAGAAACCAGGACCAGAAACCAGGACCAGAAAAGTCATGTTTGGGAAAGATTAGGTGAAGTGGTAGAAGAGGATGATAGCAGTGTAGTGATGTGATGATTGAGAGGCTCTGTACAAATTCAACAGTCTCACCATAGGACTTCAAATAGGCCTGTTGCACGTCAAGAGAACTGTAGCCTACTGTTCAGATGGCTTAAATGGACACTGAAATCTGGACACTGACTGTAGGTTGATAAACTCTCACATTGCCTTAATATTAACTCCTGCAGAATTAAGCATTTCTTGCAGTAAAATTATACACCAACTGTAGGCTACATTTTGAGTGGAGGAGTGGAGGAATATGATTTCGTTCAGCATCTTCAGAGAATGTGAATGTGCAGTTAGGGACCGTCTGTAAAGGTGCTTTCTTTATCAACATCATAAAAACTGATAGTATTTCAAACACATAAAATATGGATCCAAGTCGAACTGAAATCTGATCAGAAACATGTTGGGTCGTTTTCACAATTTTCAGCACATTTTCTATATTAGCGGGTTACGTTGTAGCCTACAACACATTTTCTATATTAGCGGGTTACGTTGTAGCCTACAACACATTTTCTATATTAGCAGGTTACGTTGTAGCCGTCTCTGACTGTAGCCTATGTCTCTGACTGTAGCCTACAACACATGTTCTATATTAGCGGGTTACGTTGTAGCCGTCTCTGACTGTAGCCTACAACACATGTTCTATATTAGCGGGTTACGTTGTGGCCTACAACACATGTTCTATATTAGCAGGTTATGGTGTAGCCTACAACACATGTTCTATATTAGCAGGTTACGGTACAGCCGTCTCTGACTGTAGCCTACAACACATTTTCTATATTAGCAGGTTATGGTGTAGCCTACAACACATGTTCTATATTAGCAGGTTACGGTACAGCCGTCTCTGACTGTAGCCTACAACACATGTTCTATATTAGCGGGTTACGTTGTGGCCTACAACACATGTTCTATATTAGCGGGTTAGGGTACAGCCGTCTCTGACTGTTGGACAGCCAGAGGACAGGGACAGGGACAGGGACAGAGACAGAGATAGGGACAGGTACAGGGACAGGGACAGGGACAGGGATAGAGATGGGGACAGGGACAGGGACAGAGATAGGGACAGGGACAGGGATAGGGACAGTGGGTTAGCGGGTGGAAGAGAGGAGAGATGAGGCAGGCAGAGGACAGTGATAGGGGAAGAATCAACAACAAGTGGGACACAATCATGAAGTGGAACAACATTTATTGGATATTTCAAACTTTTTTAAACAAAAAATTGGGCGTGCAAAATTATTCAGCCCCCTTAAGTTAATACTTTGTAGCGCCACCTTTTGCTGCGATTACAGCTGTAAGTTGCTTGGGGTATGTCTCTATCAGTTTTTCACATCGAGAGACTGAAATTTTTTCCCATTCCTTGCAAAACAGCTCGAGCTCAGTGAGGTTGGATGGAGAGCATTTGTGAACAGCAGTTTTCAGTTCTTTCCACAGATTCTCGATTGGATTCAGGTCTGGACTTTGACTTGGCCATTCTAACACCTGGATATGTTTATTTTTGAACCATTCCATTGTAGATTTTGCTTTATGTTTTGGATCATTGTCTTGTTGGAAGACAAATCTCCGTCCCAGTCTCAGGTCTTTTGCAGACTCCATCAGGTTTTCTTCCAGAATGGTCCTGTATTTGGCTCCATCCATCTTCCCATCAATTTTAACCATCTTCCCTGTCCCTGCTGAAGAAAAGCAGGCCCAAACCATGATGCTGCCACCACCATGTTTGACAGTGGGGATGGTGTGTTCAGGGTGATGAGCAGTGTTGCTTTTACGCCAAACATAACGTTTTGCATTGTTGCCAAAAAGTTCAATTTTGGTTTCATCTGACCAGAGCACCTTCTTCCACATGTTTGGTGTGTCTCCCAGGTGGCTTGTGGCAAACTTTAAACGACACTTTTTATGGATATCTTTAAGAAATGGCTTTCTTCTTGCCACTCTTCCATAAAGGCCAGATTTGTGCAATATACGACTGATTGTTGTCCTATGGACAGAGTCTCCCACCTCAGCTGTAGATCTCTGCAGTTCATCCAGAGTGATCATGGGCCTCTTGGCTGCATCTCTGATCAGTCTTCTCCTTGTATGAGCTGAAAGTTTAGAGGGACGGCCAGGTCTTGGTAGATTTGCAGTGGTCTGATACTCCTTCCATTTCAATATTATCGCTTGCACAGTGCTCCTTGGGATGTTTAAAGCTTGGGAAATCTTTTTGTATCCAAATCCAGCTTTAAACTTCTTCACAACAGTATCTCGGACCTGCCTGGTGTGTTCCTTGTTCTTCATGATGCTCTCTGCGCTTTTAACGGACCTCTGAGACTATCACAGTGCAGGTGCATTTATACGTAGACTTGATTACACACAGGTGGATTGTATTTATCATCATTAGTCATTTAGGTCAACATTGGATCATTCAGAGATCCTCACTGAACTTCTGGAGAGAGTTTGCTGCACTGAAAGTAAAGGGGCTGAATAATTTTGCAAAAGGTCGCAAAGTTCAAGGGGGCCGAATACTTTCGCAACGCACTGTATATGGATAGAGAGGAGGAGGAATGAGAGAGGGAGGGAGGGGGAGAGATGAGGCAGGCAGAGGCTGAGGGAGATACTCAGAGATCCTACTTCCATGTTCCTCCACCTAATGCCAGCAGAGGAGGAGAAAGCCAGTTGTGAAAGAGGTTTGAAGAGGATGAGAATTTGATTTGACGAGAGAGAGGTGGGAGAGAGGCCGGTGAGTTTTTAGAGTGTCAGAGTTTCAGAGTGATCCATCTATCTATCCATCCGTCTGTTTGTTCGGGGCTTGTATCAACAGGCCAATCAAATAAATAAATAAACACATAATTACACACACTGTCTTCCTCTTCTTTACGTTCTCTCGTTTTCTCTTCCGAATCTTTAATTATTTATGATTTAATCAGAGGGAGTGCAAAGAGATGCCACAGCTGCCACCTGTCACACACAGCAGGTGTTTCAATAACCTTGTGGGGGCCTAAAATGTATTTCCATTCTAATTCCATCCTATTTTCCCTAACCCTAACCTGTTCTGTTCTTCTCTACGACCCCTCAGCATCCTAACCTGTTCTGTTCTTCTCTACGACCCCTCAGCACCCTCACCTGTTCTTCTCTACGACCCCTCAGCATCCTAACCTGTTCTGTTCTTCTCTACGACCCCTCAGCATCCTAACCAGTTCTGTTCTTCTCTACGACCCCTCAGCATCCTAACCAGTTCTGTTCTTTTCTACGACCCCTCAGCACCCTAACCTGTTCTGTTTTTCTCTACGACCCCTCAGCATCCTAACCTGTTCTGTTCTTCTCTACGACCCCTCAGCATCCTAACCAGTTCTGTTCTTCTCTACTACCCCTTAGCATCCTAACCTGTTCTTCTCTACGACCCCTCAGCATCCTAACCAGTTCTGTTCTTCTCTACGACCCCTCAGCATCCTAACCTGTTCTGTTCTTCTCTACGACCCCTCAGCATCCTAACCTGTTCTGTTCTTCTCTACGACCCCTCAGCATCCTAACCAGTTCTGTTCTTTTCTACGACCCCTCAGCACCCTAACCTGTTCTGTTCTTCTCTACGACCCCTCAGCATCCTAACCTGTTCTTCTCTACGACCCCTCAGCATCCTAACCTGTTCTTCTCTACGACCCCTCAGCATCCTAACCTGTTCTTCTCTACGACCCCTCAGCATCCTAACCTGTTCTTCTCTACGACCGCTCAGCATCCTAACCTGTTCTTCTCTACGACCCCTCAGCATCCTAACCTGTCCTTCTCTACGACCCCTCAGCATCCTAACCAGTTCTGTTCTTCTCTACGACCCCTCAGCATCCTAACCTGTTCTTCTCTACGACCCCTCAGCATCCTAACCTGTTCTGTTCTTCTCTACGACCCCTCAGCATCCTAACATGTTCTGTTCTTCTCTACAACTACTCAGCATCCTAACATGTTCTGTTCTTCTCCACGACCCCTCAGCATCCTGACATGTTCTGTTCTTCTCTACGACCCCTCAGCATCCTGACATGTTCTGTTCTTCTCTACGACCCCTCAGCATCCTGACATGTTCTGTTCTTCTCTACGACCCCTCAGCGTCCTGACATGTTCTGTTCTTCTCTACGACCCCTCAGCATCCTAACCTGTTCTTCTCTACGACCCCTCAGCATCCTAACCTGTTCTTCTCTACGACCCCTCAGCATCCTAACCTGTTCTTCTCTACGACCCCTCAGCATCCTAACCTGTTCTTCTCTACAACCCCTCAGCATCCTAACATGTTCTGTTCTTCTCTACGACCCCTCAGCATCCTAACCTGTTCTTCTCTACGACCCCTCAGCATCCTAACCTGTTCTGTTCTTCTCTACGACCCCTCAGCATCCTATCATGTTCTGTTCTTCTCTAAGACCCCTCAGCATCCTAACATGTTCTGTTCTTCTCTACAACCCCTCAGCATCCTAACATGTTCTGTTCTTCTATACGACCCCTCAGCATCCTGACATGTTCTGTTCTTCTCTACGACCCCTCAGCATCCTGACATGTTCTGTTCTTCTCTACGACCCCTCAGCATCCTGACATGTTCTGTTCTCCTTGTGATTTTGGCATCCATAGCAGAGCTGGGTGTGGGATGGAGGTGTTCCTGGCAGGGGAGACTGAGGACACTATTAAAACACACACACTGTCCCAGCCAGGGACACCATCACACAGTTTATTCAGTTGATTGAGTTAGTCCCACTGACCTTGAGAGAGGAGAAGAGGGAAGGATGGGAAGGAGGGAGAGAAGGCACTGGGAGAGAGAGAGAGAGAGAGACACAGAGACAGATGAGCAATACAGTGAGCCATAGGAGAGAGAGAAATAACGAGTAGGGGAGACAGAGTAGGGGGGAGAGAGAGAGAGAGAGGGAGAGAGAGAGAGAGAGAGAGAGAGAGAGAGAGAGAGAGGGGAGAGGAGACAGAGAAGGAGAGAATGAGAGGAGAGAGAGAAGGAGAGAGCGAGAGTGAACGAAAGAGAGAAAGAGAAAGTTCAGTGCGTAGAGAGAGAGAGAGAGAGAGAGAGAGAGAGAGAGAGAGAGAGAGAGAGATATGAACCTGAAGAAGTCCCCTAAGCAAGCTGGTCCTGGGGCTCTGTTCACAAACACAAACAGAGCCCCAGAAGAGCAACACAATTAGACCCAACCAAATCATCAGGGAATAGCAAGATAATTACTTGACAGCCTGGAAAGAATTAACAAAAAAACAGAGCAAACTAGAATGCTATTTGGCCTTAAACAGAGAGTACACAGTGGCAGAATACCTGACCACTGTGCCTGACCCAAAATGTAGGAAAACTTTGACTATGTACAGACTCCGTGAGCATAGCCTTGCTATTGAGAAAGGCAGCCGTAGGCAGACATGGCACACTGCCACAAAATGAGGTGGAAACTGAGCTGCACTTCCTAACCTCCTGCCAAAATATATGACCATATTAGAGAGACATATTACACAGATATACAAAGAATTTGAATACAAAGCCAATTTTGATAAACTTCCATATCTGCTGGGTGACATATTTAATTATTTAACTAGGCAAGTCAGTTAAGATCACATTCTTATTTATAATGACGGCCTAGGAACAGTGTGTTAACTGCCTTGTTCAGGGGAACAGTGGGTTAACTGCCTTGTTCAGGGGAACAGTGGGTTAACTGCCTTGTTCAGGGGAACAGTGGGTTAACTGCCTTGTTCAGGGGAACAGTGTGTTAACTGCCTTGTTCAAGGGAACAGTGGGTTAACTGCCTTGTTCAAGGGAACAGTGGGTTAACTGCCTTGTTCAGGGGAACAGTGGGTTAACTGCCTTGTTCAGGGGAACAGTGGGTTAACTGCCTTGTTCAGGGGTCGAATGACAGATTTTTACCTGGTCGGCTCAGAGATTTGATCTAGAAACCTTTCGGTTACAGGCCCAACGCTCTAACCACTAGGCTACCTGCTGATTACTGGCCCAACGCTCTAACCACTAGGATACCTGCTGATTACTGGCCCAACGCTCTAACCACTAGGCTACCTGCTGATTACTGGCCCAACGCTCTAACCACTAGGCTACCTGCTGATTACTGGCCCAACGCTCTAACCACTAGGCTACCTGCCACCCCAAAAAATGAGGTGGAAACCTTGCTTCATTTTGCTACAGCAGGAAAATGATTCTGCATGAACAGGAAATGTGCGTCACAACCGGCCGTGCTTGTAAATAAGAATATGTTCTTATATATGTTGCCTAGTTAAATTAAGGTTAAATATTCTTAATTTTTATGTGTATTATTATTAATGGACATTTTTGTAGGTGTTCGTTAGGGCAAATCACATCTGGAAATTAGTATTTTTAAAACTCATACACAACTAGTTTGCATTTCCATCTTTGCAAGGAATATTCTCAGCAACAAAAGACTGTCAAATTAAGATCTCTCTTCTGTATAGACTGTCTTTTATTAATGTATCTTATACATGCTTATAGAATATTTTATAATGTTTTTTGATAAAGTGTGTTCTCAGGGTGAATATAGAGCTCTCGTGTCAAGTCACCCTCACGGTAGACGAGAGGAGTGAGAGATTGAATGGGAGATTAGGGGTTAAGAAACCAAAGTGTGTGTGTGTGTGTGTGTGTGTGTGTGTGTGTGTGTGTGTGTGTGTGTGTGTGTACATATGCTTAATTGCAGTGTGTGTGTTAGAGTGCATATTAAGACATGTCGACATGTCTCCACGGGTATCCCCCTCAAGGGATACCATGGTAACAACAGAACACAATGGGCGGGTTTGAGTTGGTACTGAGGGGGTGAGTGTGTGCGTGTTTGTGAGTGTGTTTATGTTCGTTATTGTGGTCGATAAAGGCATTATTTGCAGAGCCAGGGTAACAGAGCCAGGGCAACATAGCCAGGGCAACAGAGCCAGGGTAACAGAGCCAGGGTAACAGAGCCAGGGTAACAGAGCCAGGGTAACAGAGCCAGGGTAACATAGCCAGGGTAACAGAGCCAGGGCAACAGAGCCAGGGTAACAGAGCCAGGGTAACAGAGCCAGGGTAACATAGCCAGGGCAACAGAGCCAGGGTAACATAGCCAGGGTAACAGAGCCAGGGTAACATAGCCAGGGTGACAGAGCCAGGGTAACAGAGCCAGGGTAACAGAGCCAGGGTAACAGAGCCAGGGCAACAGAGCCAGGGTAACAGAGCCAGGGTAACAGAGCCAGGGTAACATAGCCAGGGCAACAGAGCCAGGGTAACAGCTTTCTGTTCTGCCAACAAAACAATTTGCCCCTGTACTGCATACACACCTCACCACACATCACAATAACCGAAAACCTCATCCCTTCTACAAACGTATATCTAACCCATCTTCCCCAGCTATACAGACACCCCCCCCCCCTCAACACACCATATCTCCTGAAACATCTCCACACTTTTCATCATTTTATAAAACTCCACCCTGAGGCGCGCAGAGACCATTGCATTAGATGATAGTAAAGGGTCTGTTATCCCTCCACCTTTGACCCTGTTCCTCCTTGTTAACCAAATAGACAACTTTACCTGAGCAAACAGAAAATTCAAAAACACATTTGGCCTTCTCCTTATTTGAATACCTGTACCCCATTATAAACATCCCAACAGTAAAACCCACCCCCAACCTCTCACACAGTCATTCCAACAGAGACATTAATGGCATTAACCTGACAGAAAACACACAGAAAACACACGATGCACAGTTTCCCTCATGACACAGTAAGGACACCCCTGTCCGACTCCCGGGTCGACCAGCCAATCAGCTGGGCTTCATGTAGAACCGTCCACTGGAGGTCTACGCAGCCCCCCCGCACCTCTCTGATCCAGAGAGGAGTCTCTAACAGCGTCTGAGTGTCTGAGGGTGTGTGGAACACTAGAACCGCTGGGCCTCGAGGGACGCCCCTGCTAACGAGCAGTCGTTCTGACTGCAGCATTCTAACAGTGTAATTAATTAAGGAATGCATTGTGGGAGGCCTGACATCCTGTGTTAACCTGCGTGTGTGTGGAGAGGATATGTTTCTCTCTGACAGGAGACCATTCTGGCTGTTTATACTGGACCTCTACATAATCATATCTGTGTGCGTGCGTGCGCGTTTGCGTGCGTGTGCGAGTGTGTGTGTGTGCGCATGCGCATGTGTGTGTGTGTGTGTGCAGGCAGAGACAGGTTGTGTTGATGCAGTATAGTTGTATTCCTCCTTTTTCTTCTCGTCTTCACGTGTTTTCATATCTTTCAGTTTGTGACAGAGTGGGAGGGAAAGGAAGGGGAGGGATGTGGGGAGAGGAGAGCAGAATGATAGAGAGGTTTCTGGCCAGCCACCCCTGCAGCGGGTCTACCTATTGGCGCGTTCAGTGTCTGTGTGTCAGCGCATTGCTCGTCAAAACTCTTTCCCGTCGCCTAGGGAACCGCACAGAGATTGAGAGAGAAAGAGAGAGAGGGAGGAGGAGCGACTGAGAGTCTCCTCTGTTTGTCTCCTCTGTCATATTTACACATTTAATCTGTTCCAATAAAGCTTATTGAATTTAGAGAGGGAGGGGTGTGTACGTGCATGTGTATCTGTTAGTCTTATTACTGGAATACATTGACACAGTCACAGCTATACACACCCTGCATTACTTCATGCCCTACAGCCCAGAGTAGAACCTCTAGAGCCAGCCAGTCCTGAGAGAAAGGCTGATGGTGGATGGATTTCCAAATAACAAGTGAGGTGAGGTAGTATGGGAGAACTGTGCCAATGTATTCCAGTAGTTTCTGGAGAACTGCTGGCAGCCAACGCAGGTAGCCTAGTGGTTCGAGTTTAGAGGTGGCAGGTAGCCTAGTGGTTAGAGTGTAGAGGTGGCAGGTAGCCTAGTGGTTAGAGTGTGGAGGAGGCAGGTAGCCTAGTGGTTAGAGTTTAGAGGTGGCAGGTATCCTAGTGGTTAGAGTGTAGAGGTGGCAGGTAGCCTAGTGGTTAGAGTGTAGAGGTGGCAGGTAGCCTAGTGGTTAGAGTGTAGAGGTGGCAGGTAGCCTAGTGGTTAGAGTGTGGAGGAGGCAGGTAGCCTAGTGGTTAGAGTGTAGAGGTGGCAGGTAGCCTAGTGGTTAGAGTGTAGAGGAGGCAGGTAGCCTAGTGGTTAGAGTGTAGAGGTGGCAGGTAGCCTAGTGGTTAGAGTGTAGAGGAGACAGGTATCCTATTGGTTAGAGTGTAGAGGTGGCAGGTATCCTAGTGGTTAGAGTGTAGAGGTGGCAGGTATCCTAGTGGTTAGAGCGTTGGGCCAGTAATCAGCAGGTATCCTAGTGGTTAGAGCGTTGGGCCAGTAACCAGCAGGTATCCTAGTGGTTAGAGCGTTGGGCCAGTAATCAGCAGGTATCCTAGTGGTTAGAGCGTTGGGCTAGTAAACAGCAGGTATCCCAGTGGTTAGAGCATTGGGCCAGTAACCAGCAGGTATCCTAGTGGTTAAAGAGTTGGGCCAGTAACCAGCAGGTATCCTAGTGGTTAGAGCGTTGGGCCAGTAACCAGCAGGTATCCTAGTGGTTAGAACGTTGGGCCAGTGCAATCAAAGTGCAATCCGTTTTGTCACCAAAGCCCCATATACTACCCACCATTGCGACCTATGCGCTCTCGTTGGCTGGCCCTCTTTTCATACTCGTCGCCAAACCCACTGGCTCCATGTCATCTACAAGACCCTGCTAGGTAAAGTCCCCCCTTATCTCAGCTCGCTGGTCACCATAGCAGCACCCACCTGTAGCACGCGCTCCAGCAGGTATATCTCTCTAGTCACCCCCAAAACCAATTCTTTCTTTGGCCGCCTCTCCTTTCAGTTCTCTGCTGCCAATGACTGGAACGAACTACAAAAATCTCTGAAACTGGAAACACTTATCTCCCTCACTAGCTTTAAGCACCTACCATTCCAGTGTTTCACTTGCTATATTGTATTTACTTTGCCACCATGGCCTTTTTTTGCCTTTACCTCCCTTATCTCACCTCATTTGCTCACATCGTATATAGACTTGTTTATACTGTATTATTGACTGTATGTTTGTTTTACTCCATGTGTAACTCTGTGTCGTTGTATGTGTCGAACTGCTTTGCTTTATCTTGGCCAGGTCGCAATTGTAAATGAGAACTTGTTCTCAACTAGCCTACCTGGTTAAATAAAGGTGAAATAAAAAAAAGAATTTAAAAAGATCAGCAGGTATCCTAGTGGTTAGCGCGTTGGGCCAGTAACCAGCAGGTATCCTAGTGGTTAGAGCGTTGGGCCAGTAATCAGCAGGTATCCTAGTGGTTAGAGCGTTGGGCCAGTAATCAGCAGGTATCTTAGTGGTTAGAGCGTTGGGCCAGTAATCAGCAGGTATCCTAGTGGTTAGAGCGTTGGGCCAGTAATCCGCAGGTATCCTAGTGGTTAGAGCGTTGGGCCAGTAATCAGCAGGTATCCTAGTAGTTGGAGCGTTGGGCCAGTAACCGAAAGGTTGCTGGATTGAATCCCCCAGCTGACAAGGTAAAAATCTGTCGTTCTGCCCCTGAGCAAGGCAGTTAACCAACTGCTCCCCGGGCGCTGAAGATGTGGATGTCGATTACGGAAGTCCCCCGCACCTCTCTGATTCAGGTTAAATGCGTAAGCCACATTTCAGTTGAATGCATTCAGTTCTATGACTGACTAGCTATCCCCCTTTCCCAATGTCGGGCCCTTCTGGTACACTTCATGACCATACATGTCATTCCAAAATCATGGGCATTAATATGGAGTTGGTCCTCCCTTTGATGCTATAACAGCCTCCAGTCTTCTGGGAAGGCTTTCCACTTGATGTTGGAACATTGCTGCAGGGGACTTGCTTCTATTCAGCCACAAGAGCCTTAGTGAGGTTGGCACT
Source organism: Oncorhynchus clarkii lewisi (assembly GCF_045791955.1). Classification (NCBI taxonomy): domain Eukaryota; kingdom Metazoa; phylum Chordata; class Actinopteri; order Salmoniformes; family Salmonidae; genus Oncorhynchus; species Oncorhynchus clarkii. Next base: position 35,503,561 of record NC_092170.1, read on the forward strand.
GATATTGGGCGATCAGGCCTGGCTCGCAGTCTGCGTTCCAGTTTATCCCAAAGGTGTTAGATGGGATTGAGGTCAGAGCTCTGTGTAGTCAAGTCCTTCCACACCGATCTCAACAAACCATTTCTGTATGGATCTTGCTCTGTGCACAGGGGCATTGTCTTTCTGAAACAGGAAAGAAAGAGGCTTCCCTAAACTGTTGCCACAAAGTTGGAAGCACAGAATCATATAGAATGTCATTGTATGGTGTATCTGTAGATTTCCCTTCACCGGAACTAAGAGGTCTAGCCCGAACCATGAAAAACAGCCCCAGACCATTATTCCTCCTCCACCAAACTTGACAGTTGGCGCTATGCATTGGGGCAGGTAGCGTTCTCCTGGCATCCGCCAAACCCAGATTCATCAGTTGGATTGCCAGATGGTGAAGCGTGATTCATCACTCCAGAGAATGAATCCAATGGCTGTGAGCTTTACGCCACTCCAGCGCTGCCATGGAAACCCATTTCATGAAGCTCCCGACTAACAGTTCTTGTGCTGACATTGCTTCCAGAGGCAGTTTTGACATTGGCAGTGAATGTTGCAACCAAGGACAAAAAAAAATGTTGCCCCAATTTCATGATATCCAATTGGTAGTAGTCTTGTCCCATTGTCCCGTACGGACTCGGGAGAGGCGATGATCGAGAGCCATGCATCTGTAACGTGTATGCTAAGAATCAGGAAGCAAGTGCAGCTAGTGAATTTATATAAATAACGGAACATGGAACAAAACAAGAAACATGAGTAGCGTGCAGACATAAAACACAGAAACAGAATCAATAACGCCACGCCAAAGGGAAGCAACAGGGATTTACTGGTGACGTTGGGTCCAAGTGGCGCTGCCGAAGCAACCGGGGAATGCCTCAGCTGGCTCGTCAGGCTTCCATGCCTCAGCTGGCTCGTCAGGTTCCCATGCCTCAGCTGGCTCGTCAGGCTTCCATGCCTCAGCTGGCTCGTCAGGCTACCATGCCTCAGCTGGCTCGTCAGGCTTCCATGCCTCAGCTGGCTCGTCAGGCTTCCATGCCTCAGCCGGCTCGTCAGGCTTCCATGCCTCAGCTGGCTCGTCAGGCTTCCATGCCTCAGCTGGCTCGTCAGGCTTCCATGCTTCAGCTGGCTCGTCAGGCTCCCATGCCTCAGCTGGCTCGTCAGGCTCCCATGCCTCAGCTGGCTCGTCAGGCTTCCATGCCTCAGCTGGCTCGTCAGGCTTCCATGCCTCAGCTGGCTCGTCAGGCTTAATGCCTCAGCCGGCTCAACAGGCTTCCATGCCTCAGCTGGCTCGTCAGGCTTCCATGCCTAAGCCGGCTCGACAGGCTTCCATGCCTCAGCAGGCTCGTCAGGCTTCCATGCCTCATCTGGCTCGTCAGGCTTCCATGCCTCAGCTGGCTCGTCAGGCTCCCATGCCTCAGCTGGCTCGTCAGGCTCCTCTTCAGGCTCCCATGCCTCAGCCAGGTCATCAGGTTCCCGGGTCTGTAGTGATGCCTAAAGCACTACGATGCAGTGCCTTAGACCGTTGCACCGCTCGGGTGTCCAGCAGGGCAGAACTGTGACAAACTTAACTTGTTGGGAAGGTGGCATCCTATAACGGTACCACGTTGAAAGTCACTGAGCTCTTCAGTAAGGCCATTCTACTGCCAATGTTTGTCTATGGGGATTGCATGATTGTGTGCTCGAGTTTATACACCTGTCAGCAACGGGTGTGGATGAAATAACCAAATCCACTAATTTGAAGGGGTGTCCACATACTTTTGTATATATAGTGTAGTCAGAGACTCCCAGCCAACAGAACTATATTAAAGGCAATAACGTGTATGAAAATTGTCTCCAGTGATTAAACACAGGGATGAGTGATAGACTGAATGTAAAGGTTTTAAAACAGCGGCTGCTGTATCCATTTAGATTATATCGCTATAGTGCAGTACAATCTTCTTCTTATTTTCTAAATGAAGGCAGGATTTATTTCTAGAAAGTAACCCAATCTTACTTCTCAGCTTCATTGTTCGTTTTTAAATATGTGTTTTAAAGCTTATCATCGATCCAAATCCATAAATACTTATGAGGGACTTCTTCAATTGGGGCTCCCTTCAAGGTGCAGATACACAGGTCTTTAGGGTACATTTTTTTGAGACCTGGAGAACAACATGAACTTGGTTGTATCAACATTTAGCACATATTTAAGATCGGGTAAGCGAATACCATCTACTGCATCTTGCCTATGCCGTTCGGCCATCGCTCATTCATATTTTTTTTACGTACATATTCTTATTCATTCCTTTACACTTGTGTGTAGTTGTTAGTTGTTGTGGTCCAAGGTAGTTGTTGTGAAATTGTTATGTTAGATTACTTGTTAGATGTTACTGCATGGTCGGAACTAGAAGCACAAGCATTTCACTACACTCGCATTAACCTCTGCTAACCATGTGTATGTGACAAATAAATTGTGATTTGTTAATGGCCTGCTGTACGGGAATAAATGATTTTGTCACCCGAATAGAGATTTAGGCCACTGTTATTATTATTCAGGGACAAACCAACATATGGTTTGAATTTAAATTGTGAACAGTAAAGGGTCTAGCATGAGCCTTGTGGCACTCCTTTAGGTATGTTAAGAGCTCCATCAGCAGATATAGGTTAGATTCACTTCTGTCACGTAGGTAACTTTTTAACCAGACGCAGGCCGCTTGGCCTAGACCAATGGGTAGCCTAGACCAATGGGTAGCCTAGACCAATGGGTAGCCTAGACCAATGGGTAGCCTAGACCAATGGGTAGCCTAGACCAATGGGTAGCCTAGACCAATGAGTAGACTAGACCAATGGGTAGCCTAGACCAATGGGTAGCCTAGACCAATGGGTAGCCTAGACCAATGGGTAGCCTAGACCAATGGGTAGCCTAGACCAATGGGTAGCCTAGACCAATTTTCGGGTAGCGGGTTTCATGATCAACCGTATCGATTGCTTTTGACAGATGAAAATGAAATGTGCAGCTCGGTGCTGTTTCCTGTCTAGTGTGTTAACTATGTCCTTGATGACTAGAGAAGCAGCTATGTCCTGGCCTAAGTCCTGACTGGTGACCATTCAGAATACATTTTCTATCTAAACATTAACTTTTTGAGATTGGGCGATAATTATTAAGATCGCAGGGATCACGAACTTAGTGGAGCGGGAGAATAAGTGACGCCTTGCACATTTGAGGAATAATAACAAGGAGAATGGATTCATTAAATAGGTGTCGAGGGCTCCACAATCAGAGGTGGACTTTAAACATCGATAACGGAGAGAGTCCAGAAGTTTCCGAGGAGTGACTTGCCGAAAGGAGAACAGTGGGTCACCATTTACAGCATCAGATATTTCATTTATTTACCCTTTATTTAACTACACAAATCAGTTTAAGAACAAATTCTTATTTACAATGACGGCCTACCGCGACCAAACCCAGACGACGCTGGGCCGCCCTATAGGACTCCCAATCACGGCCAGTCATACAGCTTGGAATCAAACCAGGGTCTGTAAGTGACGCCTCTAGCACTGAGATGCAGTGCCTTAGACCGCTGAAACATTGGCTTGTGCCATGAACAGTCTTTTCACAGAGTCGTCCTTATTGTCCTTATATTCCCATTCAAGTAGATGGCCTGCTGCAGTAACATTTGGTTAAACACGTCAGTCATTTCAGTTTTGTCTGTTATAGTATTGGAGTTAAAAAATAACCTCATTGGGCAGAGAGATGTGGCTGCTTCTTTTTAGCAATTGAATATCCTTCCAAAACGTATCTAGATCAGCAAGAGAGAGTCAAAAAGGGATTTAATTAAATAGTTGAATTGAGCCCTTTTATATCGAAGCAGTACATTTGTTTCAAAGTTTTCTGAAGGTGAGCCAGTTAGCAGAACTACCAGTCTGTCTGTCTTCAGACCAAGCTTTGTTCCTTAGCTGAAATAACTCAGCAAGGTGTGAACCATGGGTTGGCTATATCTTTCATTCTTCATCTCTTCATAGTAGCATGTTTATCAGATACAGAGTTAAACATACTAAAGAATTGTTGAAGGGCAAGTTCTGCTTCCGGAATGTAATTAACACTAAGTAAGCCTGAGTGGTAAAGGTCATGTAAGAACATCCCTTAATGTCCTACAGCCCAGAGTAGAGTCAGGGAGGTAAACATCCCTTAATGTCCTACAGCCCAGAGTAGAGTCAGGGAGGTAAACATCCCTTAATGTCCTACAGCCCAGAGTAGAGTCAGGGAGGTAAACATCCCTTAATGTCCTACAGCCCAGAGTAGAGTCAGGGAGGTAAACATCCCTTAATGTCCTACAGCCCAGAGTAGAGTCAGGGAGGTAAACATCCCTTAATGTCCTACAGCCCAGAGTAGAGTCAGGGAGGTAAACATCCCTTCATGTCCTACAGCCCAGAGTAGAGTCAGGGAGGTAAACATCTCTTAATGTCCTACAGCCCAGAGTAGAGTCAGGGAGGTAAACATCCCTTAATGTCCTACAGCCCAGAGTAGAGTCAGGGAGGTAAACATCCCTTAATGTCCTACAGCCCAGAGTAGAGTCAGGGAGGTAAACATCCCGTAATGTCCTACAGCCCAGAGTAGAGTCAGGGAGGTAAACATCCTTTCATGTCCTACAGCCCAGAGTAGAGTCAGGGAGGTAAACATCCCTTAATGTCCTACAGCCCAGAGTAGAGTCAGGGAGGTAAACATCCCTTAATGTCCTACAGCCCAGAGTAGAGTCAGGGAGGTAAACATCCCGTAATGTCCTACAGCCCAGAGTAGAGTCAGGGAGGTAAACATCCCTTAATGTCCTACAGCCAAGAGTAGAGTCAGGGAGGTAAACATCCCGTAATGTCCTACAGCCCAGAGTAGAGTCAGGGAGGTAAACATCCCTTAATGTCCTACAGCCCAGAGTAGAGTCAGGGAGATAAACATCCCGTAATGTCCTACAGCCCACAGTAGAGTCAGGGAGGTAAACATCCCGTAATGTCCTACAGCCCAGAGTAGAGTCAGGGAGGTAAACATCCCTTAATGTCCTACAGCCCAGAGTAGAGTCAGGGAGGTAAACATCCCTTAATGTCCTACAGCCCAGAGTAGAGTCAGGGAGGTAAACATCCCTTAATGTCCTACAGCCCAGAGTAGAGTCAGGGAGGTAAACATCCCTTAATGTCCTACAGCCCAGAGTAGAGTCAGGGAGGTAAACATCCCTTAATGTCCTACAGCCCAGAGTAGAGTCAGGGAGGTAAACATCCCTTAATGTCCTACAGCCCAGAGTAGAGTCAGGGAGGTAAACATCCCTTAATGTCCTACAGCCCAGAGTAGAGTCAGGGAGGTAAACATCCCTTAATGTCCTACAGCCCAGAGTAGAGTCATGTAAGAACATCCCTTAATGTCCTACAGCCCAGAGTAGAGTCAGGGAGGTAAACATCCCTTAATGTCCTACAGCCCAGAGTAGAGTCAGGAAGGTAAACATCCCGTAATGTCCTACAGCCCAGAGTAGAGTCAGGGAGGTAAACATCCCTTCATGTCCTACAGCCCAGAGTAGAGTCAGGGAGGTAAACATCCCTTAATGTCCTGCAGCCAAGAGTAGAGTCAGGGAGGTATGTGTGTGTGTGTGTGTGTGTGTGTGTGTGTGTGTGTGTGTGTGTGTGTGTGTGTGTGTGTGTGTGTGTGTGTGTGTGTGTGTGTGTGTGTCTGTATGTGTGCGTGGCTGTTTAATTTTATATATATTGATGCTGAGTGTTCTGTCCTTCTCCCTGTAATGAACCAGACCTTTCTATTATCAGTCACCATAATGACAAAGCAGACCTCTCCTTTTTTCTCTTTCTCATACCCCCTTCCCCTCGTCGGTCCTCTCCTCTATCTGGTTATCAGGCTGTCAGGTGGTGTAGTGTTAAAACAGTTGAATAAAACAGTTGAATTTATCCATATTAATGTTAAATATCAGTTAAATAAATGTTATCTATATAAATGTTAAATATCAGTTAAATAAATGTTATCTATATAAATGTTAAATATCAGTTGAATAAATGTTATCTATATAAATGTTCAATATCAGTTGAATAAAGGTATCTATATAAATGTTAAATATACATTAAATAAATGTTATCTATATAAATGATAAATATACATTAAATAAATGTTATCTATATAAATGTTAAATATCAGTTGAATAAATGTTATGTATATCAATGTTAAATATCAGTTGAATAAATATAGTACAGTATCTGTCAGCCGTATTTCTTTATGAAGAACGGTACTGTAGTCGTTTAACTGTGGCAGAGAAACGGCACTGTAGACGATTAACTGTGGCAGAGAGACGGCACTGTAGACGATTAACTGTGGCAGAGAGACGGCTTATGTCATGAAATGGAAAAATAAGATAGAATTTTTGTATTTTTAGAAGAAAATGTGTTCCATTATATAGAACGCAATATATAGAGACTGTGGCAGAGAGACGGCACTGTAGACGATTAACTGTGGCAGAGAGACGGCACTGTAGACATTTAACTGTGGCAGAGAGACGGCACTGTAGACCTTTAACTCTGGCAGAGAGACGGCACTGAAGACCTTTAACTGTGGCAGAGAGATGGCACTGAAGACCTTTAACTGTGGCAGAGAGACGGCACTGAAGACCTTTAACTGTGGCAGAGAGACGGTACTGTAGTCGTTTAACTGTGGCAGGGAGACGGCACTGAAGACCTTTAACTGTGGCAGAGTGATGGCACTGTAGACCTTTAACTGTGGCAGAGAGATGGCACTGTAGACCTTTAACTGTGGCAGAGAGACGGCACTGTAGACATTTAACTGTGGCAGAGAGACGCTATATCCTTAATCTTCTCAAAGTTATTTAACTGACATTTAGTAGTGGAAGTCAAGTTTCATTCTGGACTCCATAATTCTTCTGAAAACCACCAACACATCTCGCCCCAGACCAGACCAGCCAGATCGATGTTGTGCTCCCTGTGCTTTCAGCAGTACACAGTCATCTTTGTCTGACCCCAAATTAAATTAATAGTTGGCATTTATTTCTCTTGTTTGGGAAACCCGACAAAGAGATGAATAGCGGTCAGACTCTTAACCCTAAAAACCTTCTTTAGCAATATAGAAATTACATGACACTACCACACCCATACTATTCATGAAAGTTCACACTCTGACATTTAATAGGGACAATTTTATTTCCTTCTCTTCCTCCCACTGATCAGACAGGAAACAGATGCACTCTGTCCGTATCCTGGCAACAGCTCTGTTTCCGTAGTGATGTGCGTAGATGGGCAGTATATAGGATGTGGGTGTGGAGGTGGAGGTGTGAAGTTTTGTCTGTGCGTTCTGTTATAGGTTTCTAGGGTTAAGGTCAGTCCAGTGATGTGAAGATGCTCCTAGAGCCAGAGGGAGGTTTGAAAGTGGACATACATGTACTGTAGCTGTAGTGTAGTGCTGTAGTGTAGTGTTGTATTGTAGCTGTAGTGTTGTATTGTAGCTGTAGTGTAGTGTTGTATTGTAGCTGTATTGTAGTGTTGTATTGTAGCTGTAGTGTAGTGCTGTATTGTAGCTGTAGTGTAGTGTTGTATTGTAGCTGTAGTGTAGTGTAGTGTTGTAGTGTAGCTGTATTGTAGTGTTGTATTGTAGCTGTATTGTAGTGCTGTATTGTAGCTGTAGTGTTGTGTTGTATTGTAGCTGTAGTGTAGTGTTGTATTGTAGCTGTAGTGTAGTGTAGTGTTGTATTGTAGCTGTAGTGTAGTGCTGTATTGTAGCTGTAGTGTAGTGCTGTATTGTAGCTGTAGTGTAGTGTTGTATTGTAGCTGTTGTGTAGTGTTGTATTGTAGCTGTAGTGTAGTGTTGTATTGTAGCTGTAGTGTAGTGCTGTATTGTAGCTGTAGTGTAGTGCTGTATTGTAGCTGTAGTGCTGTATTGTAGTTGTAGTGTTGTATTGTAGCTGTAGTGTTGTAGTGTAGCTGCAGTGTTGTATTGTAGCTGTAGTGTTGTGTTGTATTGCAGCTGTAGTGTTGTGTTGTATTGTAGCTGTAGTGTAGTGTTGTATTGTAGCTGTAGTGTAGTGTTGTATTGTAGCTGTAGTGTAGCTGCAGTGTTGTATTGTAGCTGTAGTGTAGTGTTGTATTGTAGCTGTAGTGTTGTATTGCAGCTGTAGTGTTGTGTTGTATTGTAGCTGTAGTGTAGTGTTGTATTGTAGCTGTAGTGTAGTGTTGTAGTGTAGCTGTAGTGTAGTGTTGTAGTGTAGCTGTAGTGTAGTGCTGTATTGTAGCTGTAGTGTAGTGTTGTATTGTAGCTGTAATGTTGTATTGTAGCTGTAGTTTAGTGCTGTATTGTAGCTGTAGTGTAGTGCTGTATTGTAGCTGTAGTGTAGTGTAGTGTTGTATTGTAGCTGTAGTGTAGTGTAGTGTTGTATTGTAGCTGTAGTGTAGTGTAGTGTTGTATTGTAGCTGTAGTGTAGTGTTGTATTGTAGCTGTAGTGTAGTGTTGTATTGTAGCTGTAGTGTAGTGTTGTATTGTAGCTGTAGTGTAGTGTAGTGTTGTATTGTAGCTGTAGTGTAGTGTTGTATTGTAGCTGTAGTGTAGTGCTGTATTGTAGCTGTAGTGTAGTGTTGTGTTGTATTGTAGCTGTAGTGTAGTGTTGTATTGTAGCTGTGGTGTAGTGTTGTATTGTAGCTGTAGTGTAGTGCTGTATTGTAGCTGTAGTGTAGTGTTGTGTTGTATTGTAGCTGTAGTGTTGTGTTGTATTGTAGCTGTAGTGTAGTGTTGTGTTTTATTGTAGCTGTAGTGTAGTGCTGTATTGTAGCTGTAGTGTAGTGTAGTGTTGTATTGTAGCTGTAGTGTAGTGCTGTATTGTAGCTGTAGTGTAGTGTAGTGTTGTAGTGTAGCTGTAGTGTAGTGTTGTAGTGTAGCTGTAGTGTAGTGTAGTGTTGTATTGTAGCTGTAGTGTAGTGCTGTATTGTAGCTGTAGTGTAGTGTAGTGTTGTAGTGTAGCTGTAGTGTAGTGTTGTAGTGTAGCTGTAGTGTAGTGCTGTATTGTAGCTGTAGTGTAGTGTTGTGTTGTATTGTAGCTGTAGTGTTGTGTTGTATTGTAGCTGTAGTGTAGTGTAGTGTTGTATTGTAGCTGTAGTGTAGTGCTGTATTGTAGCTGTAGTGTAGTGTAGTGTTGTAGTGTAGCTGTAGTGTAGTGTTGTAGTGTAGCTGTAGTGTAGTGCTGTATTGTAGCTGTAGTGTTGTATTGTATTGTAGCTGTAGTGTAGTGTTGTATTATAGCTGTAGTGTAGTGCTGTATTGTAGCTGTAGTGTTGTATTGTAGCTGTAGTGTAGTGTTGGATTTTAGCTGTAGTGTTGTGTTGTAGCTGTAGTGTAGTGTAGTGTTGTAGTGTAGCTGTAGTGTAGTGTTGTAGTGTAGCTGTAGTGTAGTGCTGTATTGTAGCTGTAGTGTAGTGTAGTGTTGTATTGTAGCTGTAGTGTAGTGTTGTAGTGTAGCTGTAGTGTAGTGTTGTAGTGTAGCTGTATTGTAGTGCTGTATTGTAGCTGTAGTGTAGGGTTGTATTGTAGCTGTAATGTTGTATTGTAGCTGTAGTTTAGTGCTGTATTGTAGCTGTAGTGTAGTGCTGTATTGTAGCTGTAGTGTATTGTAGTGTTGTATTGTAGCTGTAGTGTAGTGTAGTGTTGTATTGTAGCTGTAGTGTAGTTTAGTGTTGTATTGTAGCTGTAGTGTAGTGTTGTATTGTAGCTGTAGTGTAGTGTTGTATTGTAGCTGTAGTGTAGTGTTGTATTGTAGCTGTAGTGTAGTGCTGTATTGTAGCTGTAGTGTAGTGTTGTGTTGTATTGTAGCTGTAGTGTTGTGTTGTATTGTAGCTGTAGTGTAGTGTTGTGTTGTATTGTAGCTGTAGTGTTGTATTGTAGCTGTAGTGTAGTGGTGTATTGCAGCTGTAGTGTAGTGTTGTATTATAGCTGTAGTGTAGTGCTGTATTGTAGCTGTAGTGTTGTATTGTAGCTGTAGTGTAGTGTTGGATTTTAGCTGTAGTGTTGTGTTGTAGCTGTAGTGTTGTAGCTGTAGTGTATTGTAGTGTTGTGGTGTAGTGTAGTGTTGTATTGTAGCTGTAGTGTTGTATTTTAGCTGTAGTGTAGTGTTGTATTGTAGCTGTAGTGTAGTGCTGTATTGTAGCTGTAGTGTTGTATTGTAGCTGTAGTGTAGTGTTGGATTTTAGCTGTAGTGTTGTGTTGTAGCTGTAGTGTTGTATTGTAGCTGTAGTGTTGTATTTTAGCTGTAGTGTAGTGTTGTATTGTAGCTGTAGTGTAGTGCTGTATTGTAGCTGTAGTGTTGTATTGTAGCTGTAGTGTTGTATTTTAGCTGTAGTGTAGTGTTGTATTGTAGCTGTAGTGTAGTGTTGTATTGTAGCTGTAGTGTAGTGTTGTATTGTAGCTGTAGTGTAGTGCTGTATTGTAGCTGTAGTGTTGTATTGTAGCTGTAGTGTAGTGTTGTAGCTGTAGTGTATTGTAGTGTTGTGGTGTAGTGCTGTATTGTAGCTGGTGCTTTTGTCTGGAGAAGAGAAAATGAACAGTAGTCAGATCACCACCCTCCCTTTCTCTTTCCCTCTCCTTCCCCGACCACCCTCTGTAAATTTAATTTAAATGAATGTGCTTTATTGGCTTGGGAAACATATGTTTACATTGCCAAAGCAAGTGAAATAGATAATAAACAAAAGTGAAATAAACAATAAAAATGAACAGTAAACATCATATTCACAAGAGTTCTAAAAGAATTAGGACATTTCAAATGTCATATTATGTCTATATACAGTGTTGTAACGATGCGCAAATAGTTAAAGTACAAAAGGGAAAATAAATAAACATAAATATGGGTTGTATTTACAATGGTGTTTGTTCTTCACTGGTTGCCCTTTTCTTGTGGCAACAGGTCACAAATCTTGCTGCTGTGATGGCACACTGTGGTATTTCACCCAGTAGATAATGGAGTTTATCAAATTGGATTTGTTTTGGAAATCTTTGTGGGTCTGTTTAATCTGAGGGAAATGCCTTTCTCAATAGCAAGGCTATGCTCACTGAATCTGTTCATAGTCAAAGATTACCTTATTTTTGGGTCAGTCACAGTGGTCAGGTATTCTGCCACTGTGTACACTCTGTTTAGGGCCAAATAGCATTCTAGTTTGCGAAATGTTTTGGTGTCAAGTAGTTATCTTTTTGTTTTCTCATGGTTTGGTTGGGTCTACGTAATTGTGTTGCTGTCCTGGGGCTCTGTGTGGTCTGTTTGTGTTTGTGAACAGAGCCCCAGGACCAGCTTGCTTAGGGGACTCTTCTCCAGGTTAATCTCTCTGTAGGTGATGGCTTTCTTATGGAAAGTTTGGGAGTCGCTTCATTTTAGGTGGTTATAGAATTGAACGGCTCTTTTCTGGTTTTTAATAATTAGTGGGTATTGGCCTAATTCTGCTCTGCATGCTTTATTTGGTGTTTTACGTTGTACACAGAGGATATTTTTGCAGAATTATGCATGCAGTCTCAATTTGGTGTTTTTCCTATTTTGTGAATTCTTAGTTGGTGAACGGACCCCAGACCGACAAAGGGCAATGGATTCTATAACTGATTCAATAATTTTTTAGCCAGATCCTAAATTGTATGTCAAATTTTATGCTCCTTTTGATGGCATAGAAGGCCTTTCTTGCCTTGTCTCTCAGATTGTTCACAGCCTTGTGGAAGTTACCTGTAGTGCTGATGTTGATTCCGAGGTATGAATAGATTTTTGTGTGCTCTAGGTCTTTCTCTTGCCAGGACCATGAATTTGTATTTGTACATCATTATTTTGTCTTACTGAGATTTTTTGTCAGGGCCCAGGTCTGTGCAGAAGATCTAGGTGCTGCTGTAGACCCTCCTTGGTTGGTGACAGAAGCATCAGATCATCAGCAAAGACTGTTCTTGTGCCCTTGCCAATTTATTGATGTATATGTTGAAGAGGGTGGGGTTTACGCTGCATCCCTGTCTCACCCCACGGCCCTGTGGAAATAAATGTGTGTTTTTTACCAATTTTAACCGCACACTTGTTGTTTGTGCCCATGGATTTTATAATATCGTATGTTTTCCCCCAAAACCACTTTCCATCAATTTGTATAGCAGACCCTCATGCCAAATTGAGTCAAAAGCTATTTTTGAAATCAACAAAGCATGAGAAGACTTTGCTTTTGTTTTGTTTAGTTTGTTTGTTAATTAGGCTGTGCAGGGTGAAGACGTGGTCTGTTGTACGGTAATTTGGTAAAAAAAAAAAAATTGACCTTTGCTCAGGAAATTGTTTTCTCTGAGGAAATGTAAGAGTCTGCTGTTAATGATAATGAAGATGATTTCCCCAAGGTTGCTGTTGACGCATATCACCCTGTAGTTATTGGGGTCAAATTTGTCTTCACTTTTGTGAATTGGGGTGATCCGTCCTTTGTTCCAAATATTGGGGACGATACCAGAGCTGAGGATGATGTTAAAGAGTTTAAGTATAGCCAATTGGAATTCGTGGTCTGTTTATTTTATCATTTCATTTAGAATACCATCAACACCACAGGCCTTTTTGGGTTGGAGGATTTGTATTTTGTCTTGTTGTTCATTCAATGCAATTGGAGAATCTAGTGGGTTCTGGTAGTCTTTAATAGTTGATTCTAAGATCTGTATTTGATCATGTTTTTGCTCTTTATTCTTTGTTATAGAGCCAAAAAGATTGGAGAAGTGGTTTACCCATACATCTCCATTTTGGATAGATAATTATTTGTGTTGTTGTTTGTTTAGTGTTTTCCAATTTTCCCAGAAGTGGTTAGAGTATATGGATTCTTCAATTACATTGAGCTGATTTCTGACATGCTGTTCCCTCTTTTTCCGTAGTGTATTTCTGTATTGTTTTAGGGATTCACCATAGTGAAGGTGTAGACTCAGGTTTTCTGGGTCTCTATGTTTTTCGTGGGATAGGTTTCTCAATTCCTTTCTTCGATCTTGCACTCTTCATAAAACCATTTGTCATTATTGTTTTCTTAGGTTGTCTGCATGACATTTTTAGATTTGATAGGGAAGCTGAGAGGTCAAATATACTGGTTAGGTTTTCTACTGCCAAGATTACACCTTCACTATTACAGTGAAACATTTTGTCCAGAAAATTGTATTGAAGGGATTGAATTTGTTGTTGCGTAATAGTTTTTTGGTAGATTTCTACAGTACTTTCCTTCAATCTACAACATTTCTTAATGTTACTCAGTTCCTTTGGCTTTGATGCCTCATGATTGAGTATTGCTCTGTTCAAGTAGACTGTGATTTTGCTGTGGTCTGATAGGGGTGTCAGTGGGCTGACTGTGAACGCTCTGAGAGACTCTGGGTTGAGGTCAGTAAAAAAGTAATCTACAGTACTTCTGGCAAGAGATGAGCTATAGGTGTGGTGTACCTACCATAGGAGTCCCCTCTGTTTGCTGAGGGCGTTGGGTTCTTGTCCAGGTCTGGCATTTAGGTCGCCACAGACTAGTACATGTCTCTGAGCCTGGAAATGGTGTATCTCCCCCTCTAGGATGGAGAAGCTGTCATCGTTAAAGTATGGGGATTCTAGTGGGGGGATATACGTAGGTAGCACAAAGGAGAACATTTTTCTCTGTTCAAATAATTTCCTCATTAATTTCTAGTCAGATGTAAAATGTTCCTGTTTTGACTAATGTAATAGAGTGGGTTAGGTCTCCTCTATAACACATTAGCATACCCCCTGAGTCTCTTCCCTGTTTCACACCTGGTAGTTTGGTGGATGGGACTACCAGCTTTCTGTAACCTAGAGGGCAACCAGTAGTTCTGTCTCTCTATACCAGGTTTCTTGTAGGATGACAATGTCTGTATTTCCAATTTCTTTGAAATGATGAACAGAAGAAGAGATGATTAGACACAGCTCTCTCTCTCGCTCCTTCCATTGTGTGTGTGTGTGAGTGTATGTGTGTGTGTCTATGCGTGTGTGTTTATGTGTGTGTGTGTGTGTGTGTGTGTGTGTGTGTGTGTGTGTGTGCGTCTGGGTTTATGTGTGTGTGTGTGTGTGTGTGTGTGTGTGTGTGTGTGTGTGTGTGTGTGTGTGTGTGTGTGTGTGTGTGTGTGCTAATGGGTGCACTAATTTCTATCTTGACGCGTTAATTGCATGTGGATTATGCTGTATAATAATAATCATAAGTTAATTGCCAGATACTCTGATATACCCCAGGCACTGATATACCCCAGACACTGATATACCCCAGACACTGATATACCCCAGATACTCTGATATACCCCAGACACTGATATATACCCCAGACACTGATATACCCCAGACACTGATATACCCCAGACACTGATATACCCCAGATACTCTGATATACCCCAGACACTGATATACCCCTGACACTGATATACCCCAGACACTGATATATACCCCAGACACTGATATACCCCAGACACACTGATATACCCCAGACACTGATATACCCCAGACACACTGATATACCCCAGACACTGAAATACCCCAGACACACTGATATACCCCAGACACACTGATATACCCCAGACACACTGATATACCCCCGATACTCTGATATACCCCAGACACTGATATACCCCAGACACACTGATATACCCCAGACACACTGATATACCCCAGACACTGATATACCCCAGATACTCTGATATATCCCAGACACACTGATATACCCCCGATACTCTGATATACCCCAGACACTGATATACCCCAGACACACTGATATACCCCAGACACTGATATACCCCAGACACATTATACCCCAGACACTGATATACCCCAGACACACTGATATACCCCAGACACTGAAATACCCCAGACACACTGTTATACCCCAGACACTGATATACCCCAGACACACTGATATACCCCAGACACTGATAGACCTCAGATACTCTGATATACCCCAGACACACTGATATACCCCAGACACACTGATATACCCCTGATACACTGATATACCCCAGACACACTGATATACCCCAGACACTGATATACCCCAGACACACTGATATACCCCAGACACTGATATACCCCAGACACTGATATACCCCAGACACACTGATATACCCCAGACACTGATATACCTCAGATACTCTGATATACCCCAGACACTGATATACCCCAGACAAACTGATATACCCCAGACACTGATATACCTCAGATACTCTGATATACCTCAGACACACTGATATACCCCAGATACTCTGATATACCCCAGACACTGATATACCCCAGACACACTGATATACCCCTAAAACACTGATATACCCCAGACACACTGATATACCCCAGACACTGATATACCCCAGACACTGATATACCCCAGACACACTGATATACCCCAGACACTGATATACCCCAGACACTGATATGCCCCAGACACTGATATACCCCAGACACTGATATACCCCAGACACATTGATATACCCCAGACACACTGATATACCCCAGATACACTGATATACCCCAGACACACTGATATACCCCAGACACACTGATATACCCCAGACACTGATATACCCAAAACACTGATATACCCCAGACACACTGATATACCCCAGACACACAGATATACCCCAGATACACTGATATACCCCAGACACTGATATACCCCAGACACACTGATATACCCCAGACACACTGATATACCCCAGACACACTGATATACCCCAGACACACTGATATACCCCAGACACTGATATACCCCAGACACTGATATGCCCCAGATACACTGATATACCCCAGATACTGATATACCCCAGATACTCTGAAATACCCCAGACACTGATATACCCCAGACACTGATATACCCCAGACACACTGATATACCCCATACACACTGATATACCCCAGACACATTGATATACCCCAGATACACTGATATACCCCAGCCACACTGATATACCCCAGACACTGATATACCCCAGACACTGATATGCCCCAGATACACTGATATACCCCAGATACTGATATACCCCAGATACTCTGAAATACCCCAGACACTGATATACCCCAGACACTGATATACCCCAGACACACTGATATACCCCAGACACTGATATACCCCGGACACTGATATACCCCAGATACTCTGATATACCCCAGACACTGATATACCCCAGGCACACTGATATACCCCAGACACACTGATATACCCCAGACACTGATATACCCCAGACACTGATATTCCCCAGACACTGATATATCCCAGATACTCTGATATACCCCAGACACTGATATACCCCAGACACTGATATACCTCAGAAACACTGATATACCCCAGACACTGATATACCCCAGATACTCTGATATACCCCAGACACTGATATACCCCAGACACTGATATACCCCAGACACACTGATATACCCCAGACACACTGATATACCCCAGACACTGATATACCCCAGACACTGATATACCCCAGACACTGAATACCCCAGACACACTGATATACCCCAGACACACTGATATACCCCAGACACTGATATACCACAGACACTGATATACCCCAGACACTGATATACCCTAGACACGGATATACCCCAGATACTCTGATATACCCCAGACACTGATATACCCAAGACACTGATATACCCCAGATACACTGATATACCCCAGACACACTGATATACCCCAGACACTGATATACCCCAGACACACTGATATACCCCAGACACTGATATACCCCAAACACTGATATACCCCAGACACTGATATACCTCAGATACTCTGATATACCCCAGACACACTGATATACCCCAGACACACTGATATACCCCAGACACTGATATACCCCAGACACATTGATATACCCCAGACACACTGATATACCCCAGACACACTGATATACTCCAGATACACTGATATACCCCAGACACACTGATATACCCCAGACACACTGATATACCCCAGACACTGATATACCCCAGACACACTGATATACCCCAGAGACACTGATGTACTCCAGACACACTGATATACTCCAGATACACTGATATACCCCAGACACTGATATACCCCAGACACACTGATATACCCCAGACACATTGACGTATACCCCAGACACACTGATATACCCCAGATACACTGATATACCCCAGCCACACTGATATACCCCAGACACTGATATACCCCAGACACTGATATGCCCCAGATACACTGATATACCCCAGATACTGATAGACCCCAGATACTCTGAAATACCCCAGACACTGATATACCCCAGACACTGATATACCCCAGACACACTGATATACCCCAGACACTGATATACCCCGGACACTGATATACCCCAGATACTCTGATATACCCCAGACACTGATATACCCCAGGCACACTGATATACCCCAGACACACTGATATACCCCAGACACTGATATACCCCAGACACTGATATTCCCCAGACACTGATATACCCCAGATACTCTGATATACCCCAGACACTGATATACCCCAGATACTGATATACCCCAGATACTGATATACCCTAGATACTCTGAAATACCCCAGACACTGATATACCCCAGACACTGATATACCCCAGACACTGAAATACCCCAGACACACTGATATACCCCAGACACACTGATATACCCCAGACACACTGATATACCCCAGATACTCTGATATACCCCAGACACTGATATACCCCAGATACTATGATATACCCCAGACACTGATATACCCCAGACACTGATATACCCCAGATACTCTGATATACCCCAGACACTGATATACCCCAGACACTGATATACCCCAGACACACTGATATACCCCAGACACACTGATATACCCCAGACACTGATATACCCCAGACACTGATATACCCCAGACACTGAAATACCCCAGACACACTGATATACCCCAGACACACTGATATACCCCAGACACTGATATACCCCAGACACACTGATATACCCCAGACACACTGATATACCCCAGACACACTGATATACCCCAGACACTGATATACCCCAGCACAAACTTCAAGAAAGGTCTGGGACACTGTAAAGTCCATGGAGAATAAGAACACCTCCTCCCAGCTGCCCACTGCACTGAGGATAGGAAACTCTGTCACCACTGATATACCCTACTATAATTGAACATTTCATTAAGCATTTTTCTATACCCTTCTTTCTAAAATTATCTGCCGAAATTGTTGCAACCCCTATTACTAGCCTGTTCAACCTCTCTTTCGTGTCGTCTGAGATTCCCAAAGATTGGAAAGCATCTGTGGTCATCCCCCTCTTCAAAGGGGGGGACACTCTCGACCCAAACTGCTACAGACCTATATCTATCCTACCCTGCCTTTCTAAGGTCTTCAAAAAAGCCAAGTCAACAAACAGATTACCGACCATTTCGAATCCCACCGCACCTTCTCCACTATGCAATCTGGTTTCAGAGCTGGTCATGGTTGCACCTCAGCCACGCTCAAGGTCCTAAACGATATCTTAACCACCATCGATAAGAAACAATACTGTGCAGCCGTATTCATTGACCTGGACCAAGGCTTTCGACTCTGTCAATCACCACATCCTCATCGGCAGACTCGATAGTCTTGGTT
>NC_092170.1:35527167-35529667 GCF_045791955.1 Oncorhynchus clarkii lewisi
CTTCTATTCTGCTTAGTACATTTCTTACCCTGGTCTTCTATTCTGCTTAGTACATTTCTTACCCTGGTCTTCTATTCTGCTTAGTACATTTCTTACCCTGGTCTTCTATTCTGCTTAGTACATTTCTTACCCTGGCCTTCTGTTCTGCTTAGTACATTTCTTACCCTGGTCTTCTATTCTGCTTAGTACATTTCTTACCCTGGTCTTCTATTCTGCTTAGTACATTTCTTACCCTGGTCTTCTATTCTGCTTAGTACATTTCTTACCCTGGTCTTCTATTCTGCTTAGTACATTTCTTACCCTGGTCTTCTATTCTGCTTAGTACATTTCTTACCCTGGTCTTCTATTCTGCTTAGTACATTTCTTACCCTGGTCTTCTATTCTGCTTAGTACATTTCTTACCCTGGTCTTCTATTCTGCCTGCTACATTTCTTACCCTGGCCTTCTGTTCTGCCTGCTACATTTCTTACCCTGGTCTTCTATTCTGCTTAGTACATTTCTTACCCTGGTCTTCTATTCTGCCTGCTACATTTCCTACCCTGGCCTTCTATTCTGCTTAGTACATTTCTTACCCTGGCCTTCTGTTCTGCCCTGGCTTTTTATTCTGCCTGCTACATTTCTTACCCTGATCTTCTATTCTGCCTGCTACATTTCTTACCCTGGTCTTCTATTCTGCCAGCTACATTTCTTACCCTGATCTTCTATTCTGCCTGCTACATGTCTTACCCTGGTCTCCTATTCTGCCTGCTACATTTCTTACCCTGATCTTCTATTCTGCCTGCTACATTTCTTACCCTGGTCTTCTATTCTGCCCTGGTCTCCTATTCTGCCTGCTACATGTCTTACCCATTTCTTACCCTGATCTTCTATTCTGCCTGCTACATTTCTTACCCTGGTCTTCTATTCTGCCCTGGTCTCCTATTCTGCCTGCTACATTTCTTACCCATTTCTTACCCTGATCTTCTATTCTGCCTGCTACATTTCTTACCCTGGTCTTCTATTCTGCCCTGGTCTCCTATTCTGCCTGCTACATTTCTTACCCATTTCTTACCCTGATCTTCTATTCTGCCAGCTACTCCTCTGAACTTTCTTTCTTTTCATCCATCTTTAATAAATCTATCTCTCTGTGCTTCATGTTGACTCTTCCCCCAACTCTATTTACTTTCTCTCTCTCTCCCTCTCTCTTTCTGTCTCTCTCTCTCTCTCTTTCTGTCTCTCTCTCGCTCTCTCTATCTTTCTGACTCTCTCTCTCTCACTCTTTCTCATCACTCCCTCCCTCACACACACACACACACACACACACACACACACACACACACACACACACACACACACACACACACACACACACACACACACGCATTTTACCACTTCTTACTGCCATTACACACTGTCGCACTGAAGGGAGAGACAGACACAGAGAGACAGAGAAAGAGAGACACACACACAGAGAGAGACAGAGAAAGAGAGAGACAGACACAGAGAGACAGAGAAAGAGAGATACACACACAGAGAGACAGAGAAAGAGAGAGACACTAGAAAAGTCTGCAGCACCCGGCCTCACCCTTCTAGAATCTGAAGTCAAATGTCTACTGTTTGCTGATGATCTGGTGCTTCTGTCACCAACCAAGGAGGGCCTCAGAGCACACAAAAAACTATACGTACCTCGGCCTAAACATCAGCACCGCAGGTATCTTCCACAAAGCTGGGAGACAAGTCAAGAAGGGCATTCTATGCCATGAAAAGGAGCATAACATTTGACATAACAATTAGGATCTGGCAAAAAATACTTGAATCAGTTATAGAACCCATTGCCCTTTATGGTTGTGAGGTCTGGGGTCCACTCACCAACCAAGAATTCACACTTTGGGACAAACACCAAATTGGTACTCTGCATGCAGAATTCTGCAAAAATATCCTCTGTGTACAACGTAGAACACCAAATAATGCATGCAGAGCAGAATTAGGTTGATACCCACTAATTATCAAAATCCAGAAAAGAGCCGTTAAATTCTACAACCACCTAAAAGGAAGCGATTCCCAAACCTTCCATAACAAAGCCTTCACCTACAGAGAGATGAACCTGGAGAAGAGTCCCCTAAGCAAGCTGGTCCTGGGGCTCTGTTCACAAACAGTAACACACCCCACAGAGCCCCAGGACAGCAACACAATTAGACCCAACCAAATCATGAGAAAACAAAAAGATAATTACTTTACACATTGGAAAGAATTAATTAATGATATTTGGCCTTAAACAGAGAGACTCAGTGAGCATAGCCTTGCTATTGAGAAAGGCCGCCGTAGGCAGACCTGGCTCTCAAGAGAAGACAGGCTACTTTCCCACAAAATGAGGTGGAAACTGAGCTGCACTTCCTAACCTCCTGCCCAATGTATGACCATATTAGATACACACAATTCCCTCAGAATACACAGATCCACAAAGAATTTGAAAATAAACCCCATTTTGATAAACTCCATTATCTATTATCTATCTATTTTA